>NC_052518.1:10436873-10729267 GCF_014356525.2 Nilaparvata lugens
GCTATGAGTAGCTAATATATCAAACTTTGCTTTCCAGTACCTCCCAAGACATAATGCATCAATCTCCACTATTCTCTAGTATTGAGATGTACGATTGTACATGAAGTATTCAACATTATGTATTCACGATTTCATATATTTATGGTTTCATGTAGGCTATATTGGGGGATGATCGTATATCATTGATATGCAGTCATGTAACATACGATTATTGAAATATCATGATATAAATCTATATCAAATGAAATACAGTTACAAATTACAAAATCTGTCCTGAATGAAATATAATAATAATATCGATTGACCTGGCTGGCTCAGGTCTGGTGTCAGAGTTTTCAGATCGCAACTGATCAATTTCAGGGCCTCTGACATGACCTAACGATTGCTTTTTAGGCAGCCGGGACCGATAAATTAACATGTCCATCCGAAACACGGATAAAATATAGTTGATGAGAATGATAACTTGACTATCGTTTGTGACTATTAAGTTCATATAAGCCCATATAATTTCTATATTATGTGGTTCAGTTTTCCAATTGGAAGCTCTCATCTTTTGTCTACCAGCTACCTGCTTCCAGCTCTCAGCTTTTGGGAAGAAAAAGCTGCAATTCTAAAAAAATTGATAACTTGCAGCCAAATAACAGATACCAAAACTGAGCCCGTAAATAATAATAAATTAAAGTTCATATTGATATATACTCGTATTTTGTCATGCCTTATGTAATTTTTGATTTGTGATTCTTATGTAAATGTAGCAATATAATATTCGAACATCATTTGGAGTAATGAAGGCTAATTTTCACGTTTTTAATTTTTTTTCAGTTGCACAGTCGTGATCCGGTGAGTTTAAGGTTTTAATAACATCAAACATATTTTCTAATCACAGTATCAAGAAACTCACTAGCTTCTTATAGTCTGTCTGTTTCAAGAAAATATTTCACTCCATACTATTGTATAAAATGAAAAGTTTTCAAAAATATAAAAGAGGATAATATATAAAGGAGTATAAAAATCAAAGTAATGATAGTCTTCTTCTTTTCTAAGCGCTACAGCCCTGAGTGGACCTTAGCTTTCTCAACTATTTGCCTCCATTCATCTCGCACCACTGCTTTTCGTCTCCAGCCTCTCACTGACATTGACGTCAGGTCGTTCTCAACATCTCCCAGCCATCGTCTGCTCGGTCTACCTCTCTTCCTTGTGCCCAGCATCCTGCCTTCAAGCATCTGTTTCTGTATTCTATTGTCGCTCATACTGTATACATGTCCAAGCCAGCTCATTCTCCTGCACTTGACAAAACGTTAAATATTGGCTCCTTGTAAAATTCTGTCAATTTCTTCATTGGATCTTATTTTTAATTCTCTATCGTAAAATACAGGCCCATATATTTCCCTAACAATTCTCCTTTCAAATATTCTGAGGGCATTGGCGTTAACGACGGAGAGTGTCCATGCTTCTGATCCATATGTGACAACGGGTCTGATAATGGTTTTATAGAGCTTCATTTTAGTACTGATAGTGATACTTTGAAACTATCGTTGGAATCAGTCCATCATTAAAAAAATGTGGATTTTGATTCAGAATATCTCCACTTTAGGCCTACGAGTTTGTCTATAGCATACAAGAATCTGTCTATCATTGAAGAAATGTTGGTTTTGATTATGGAATATTTCTCCGCTATAAGCATACGAGTCGGGAGGTTAAGAAAACTAACAGATAGATGATTCCATATTCGAGTTCAACATGCAAAAATTATGAGCTGGCCTTAAAGATTCAAGAGTCTACTTGGCATGATAATAAATGCAGGAGACACTACTTCGTATCCCAGCTACAACCACTCTCAGCTCAACTTCTTTCATTTTTCCCTACAAGCTACTTATTTGCATCAATGCTCCAACGTTAGTATACAAGCCTTAGTATCACGATAGCTGTCAAATCGATAGTACAACCAAGAACATAGATAAAGAAAAAGAAGAAGAAGAAGAAGAAGAAAAAAAAGGAGGATGAGGAGGAGGAGGAGGAGATGATTTTTTGTGTTGAGAATTATTAGTTTTCCTATTGACTGGGAAGGCTCAAAGATGACTTGAATTTATTAACATACTAGCCGTCAGGCTCGCTTTGCTCGCCATATCCGTCTAGCCATGGGGCTCCGCCCCCTGGACCCCCGACTGGATCGTCCAAGAATAAGATCAGCAGGCTCGCTTCGCACGCCTGCATTTTTCATTTGTAGGACGATCATATGTTAGGACGATCCAGCCGGGGGTCCAGACTAAACGGATATGGCAAGCGAAGCGAGCCTGACGGCTAGTAATATAATATTCCCAGAAATAGCTCTGATTGAAGTAGCAGTGCCCAATCAATTTCTCCGCAATAGATGCATTTCAATCTTCAACTTGGTGCCAACCTAACAAAGTCAACTCAACTTAATGCCAACCCTTAAAATGATAAATTTAGCTACCAGTTAAGAACTGTTTCGAAGAGGTACTCTCTCTAGATTATAGTTCTATATTATCATATGGTATGGACATTTCGATTTATTATAATTAAGAGATTGGAATAAGAAGAATATACATGCTAAGAGACGAACTTTAAACCCTTAAAAACCACCATTAGAGTTGAAATTTTTCCAAATCCGTTCTTAGTGCGCCTCTAAAGGGCCAACTGAACATACCTACCTAATTTGAAAGTTTTTGGTCCGGTAGATTTTTAGTTCTGCGAGTGAGTGAGTCAGTCAGTGAGTGAGTGCCATTTCGCTTTTATATATATAGATCCAGACAACGGTTACGGTTCTAGTCAAGTCAAGTCAAAAAAAATTTTATTCCCAAGATTTTAAATGTTACAGTGCTCAATAATCAAAATATATAAGATATACAAGAAGAAAAATACAATTAATGAGTTATTCTATAATACTATAATATTTACAGTGTAACAAACACTATGATTGTTATGCCATTTCCAATATCTGATGAACTAGAACCAATGAGGAGAGCAGTAGAATATTATTGTATTGAGCCCTACGACTGGCCATTAGTTGACCAATGAACGTTGAGGTCGACTGTGATTGGTCGAGACACGCCCAAATATTCCAAATATGGTCATGAAAACCATTGGACAACGGAGAATCAAGAGAAATTCAGTAATTAGCAAAACTTCATTCTGATTAGAGATGTTTATCACTCGAATGTGGTCCATTGAAATTTCAGTTATCGATAATCAATACCATGTTCTTATGCTCGTATCTCGTAAGTTCTATATTTTAGTATGTAGCTATACCATTGATGGTTCTATCAAGCTATGTTTGAGTTCCATTTTCTACAGAACACTGTTCTATGTTCATGTTTATGCTTATGCAACTGTTCTATGTATTCTATGTTTATGTTTATGCAACTGTTCTATGTATATGCAACTCTGTTTTAGTTCTATATTCTATATGAGTCTATATACAATGCACAATTCCTTGCTATGCTCAACGGCATCTTAATTTGATGGTATACGACTAGCTCGTGTTGATAGATTGATTTTATTTCGTGCCAGGTCTAGACAGACCCATTGCATATCAAAACATTGTACAATAGTAATTGAGAGAATTGTGCCTGTTGACGGAAATAAGAAATAGGCTTCTAGATTATTCACTTGAATGATCCTCCCAACATCAGAATAAGAAAATTTGTTACAAATTATTTGGAAAAATAATATTGTAAAGAACATTCCTTCTACAGAACATTTGAAACATTATATGTTGTGTTATGAGTAACAAAATTTTGCTTAACTATAATATTGTTGCTATTATAATAATAGTATAACAGCCTATCAAATATAGTATAACAGTCAAGCTAAACGTTTATTGGTCAACTACCAATGACCAATCGTAGGGCTCAATACAATTATATTCTACTGCTCTCCTCTTCAGTTCTAGTTATAGTTTACAATATTATAATATTTTTAAGTATAATTTTGCTTAAATAATATTGTGAAGAGCATTTCTTCTACAGAACATTTGAAACATTATGTGTTGAGTTATGAGTGACGAAAAATTTGCTCAACTATTCAGAGTGAGAAGACTTTATGATTCAATCATTATTGTTCAAGCAGAACATTTGAAACATTATAAATATGTTTTGTTATGAGTAACAAAATTTTGCATCACTATTAAGAGCGAGAAGACTTTATGATTCAATCATTATTGTTTGAGCAACAGAGATTTTTGTTGTGATCATAAACTGTCTTGGTATCACTTGGAAAAACATCCAAGTTCATTTTATTAAAATAAGAAAGCTTGATATTATTGAATGAAAAAGACTAAGAGATTGTCAAAAAACCACTGATTTATTGATAATTAGAAAGACCGGTTTCGGTTATGACACCATTGTCAATCTCTGATAAACTCAGAGATTATTATCACTGTGGCAGTATTTGATATTATTAGTAGAAACACATCAAGAAAATGAATAGTGCTATCGTCAATCCTTCAAATAGAAATAAATATGTACCTTCAAGAACTCATTTCTGACACTCAGCAGTTCTAAACTGAAACAAAATAAGAGAAACGAAAGATTTGAAAATGAGAGAAACGAAATAAGAGAAACAAGAAAAATGAGGGAAAGAAGACAAAATAAGAGAAAAAGTAAGAGAAACGAAAGGTTGGAGAAGAATTGTTACACCACTTGACTTATATCAGCTAAGTCTCGACTAATACTCTGGGATAAAATAGAGGATATAGTCTCCACCTCACTGGTGTCTACTCTCACGTATCAGAGAGAACGTGGAGAGATCACTGTTTATTTTGTGACGAGTATAAGGCGTACCTGTTCACCATTGCCGTATTTTTTCTCTCTTGACGTAGGATAAGGAACTCAGGAGATGAGTAAAATGGTAGAAAACCTTCCAAATAGATCAGAGTAAATCTAAGTATTTTGTGAGCATCGTTGATGAAAAAGAAGATCCAGATAAACAAAATTAAATACGAATTGAAATGATCTTTATTCTTCTTAGAAAGTACGAACAATATACAAAACTTGAAGAAGGCTACTCACATGGGCAAAGCCTGTGTGTGAGGAACGAGTTCTCTACATTTCTATATACAGGGTTATCATAAAAGAATGGTGCGGTTTCAAACATTAAAGAAAAACAGAATTACTTACAATTAATGTTTTTTTTTAATCTTATTTGTCATCTCAAACAGTTTTTTACATAATCAATAAATTTCAATGTGGGCGCCCTTAGTCGCTCGACAAATGTCCAAACGATATTCAATTCTCTCCAAACATTCGCTAACATTTCTTCGGTTATGGTTGTCATTGCTTCATTAATCCTGTTTTTTAAGTGGCTCAAGTCGCGAATTTTCTGTGAATAAACAATGTTTTCGATGTAACCCCACAAGAAAAAATCACAAGGTGTCAGGCCTGGACTTCTTGGAGGCCACAGCATAGGTCCTTGTCGGCCTATCCATCGATTTCCATATTTTCCGTTCAAAGCGTCTGTGACCAATGCACTAAAGTGTGGGGGAGCACCATCTTGTTGGAAATGAAGTTGATGAATGTTTTCGAGTTCATCTAGCTGAGGAAAGCAATAATTGATTAACATGTCGAGATACGCAACTCCATTAATTGTTTTTTCAGCAGAGAAGAAAGGCCCTATTACGCGATTACTTGAATATGCAATGATAGATATGACAATTATAAAACACAATTGAAGAACAAAACAATTTCAACCAATAATAAGCACTAAACCATAACATATTAACAAAACAAAAGTAAGAGAGCAATAATAGTCTATTAGTTAAAATATATATTACTCACAGACGTGAAATGATAATATTAATGGTATTAGGATACTACAAGTAATTAAACCTGAAATACACATCCCAAATACACTCAAAATCCCACAACAAAAGATACACATTAAATTTCGTATAAATTCATTTGAACTTTCCTATTTATATTTTTTATTTTCATTTTTATTCATATTCTATATAATTTTCAATATTATTGTATAATTATTGCGATCTTATCACATTACTCGACCACTATCGATCAATAAATTTATACTATATAATTCTCCATTTCCACACGATTCACACTAAATATCCATTTGTTGACTATTTGCTTGAGATGGCTTATTTTATTATTTTCGGGATTTTTTATAAATTCTGGTAGCTCAGGGAAAAGCGAATTGCTTTTATAATGCATGGATGTTGTTGTGAATGTTTTAATCAGTCTAGGAGTGATGATACCTGTGTTCAGAGCAGTTCTTGTTTGGTAATTGTGGCGGAATATCGAGTGATTGTAGATCACATCCCAATTCCAATATGTTTGTAACCTCTAATACGTTTAATTCTGAATGAAACACTGAGTTTGATAGTTCCGGTGTAGCCAAGCTATGAATTTTCCAAGATGATATTGCCAAAATTAATAATTTGAGTGAAAAATGATGAATGAAATTTAACTTCCCACAATTATTATCAATAAACGATATCACATATCAACTTCCCATTGTTTTATACCGATGTTATACAGTTCTTCATTGGAATGACAAAGGATGCAAAGGCAGATACTATTGCTTACTACATGAATGAAAATAGTAGTCTTTCTTGTTCTAACATTCCTTTGCATTCCTAGTACAATAATACAAATAATATCAATGTACTAAATACTTATTAAACGGATTATAATATCAGAATAATGATGAATCGAAATTCATTTTGAATTCGTGAGAGAAATTCAGGATTCTAAGAGGGCGTGGTGTAAAAACGGTTAAGTACCCCTGCTTTAGATGAAGATAGAGATACTATCGACTTACTATACTTAGATGATACTAGAGATACGATGTATAAAGATACTCAAGCAGTTCTTGTCAACATGGTCTGGTTCTCCACCGAAGCAATTATTTGGGGAAGGCTAATACTTTGAAATGAGATTTATCTATATTTATTTATTTATTAGGTTAGCAAAAACAATACAACGATCGGAAAAGAAAAAACAGGCTATTACCCAAAACTTCTACAATTTCCTAATTTATTTTCAAATTGTCCATGTACTATATGGAGGCTATGTCCATTTCAATTTTCACACCAAATCACAATCTGAAAATATAAATTAGAATATAACGAACAATTTTAAATTTAGATAGATTGATAATGAAACTTCCATAAAAACATTTTACAAATAAAGAATGAACACAAAATAAGAATAACAATGAATTAACAATGTTTGAAAACTAAGAGAATTGCGTGGGTAATGGTTTGATAACTTCCGTTATCACTGTGGAATGTAACAATCATTACTGGAGGTTCATAGCTTCTAAGTTGGTGTGAAAGCACTTGAAAATCCCTCATGTCCCTGAACCGCATGATGAATCTTTATAATTACCATAGTTTTCATCCAGACCTTTTTCATATGGTTTCTCACCATCTGATCTGAGGAAGATGTGGGTATTTGACTTTGATGGTATCGGTGAGTGTGCAGCGTACTTAAGTGTACAGATGTGTAGACTACTGCTGAGTTTCATCTCTGGTTGTATATCTCTATACACTGGAATACAGCATCAATTCGCGGTCTCCAATGCATCAACGGTCCCACACCATTACCAAGGTAGCAAATCATGATACTGTACTGCCGCCTTATGGGATAGGAGGCATCTAGGTGTGCTTTAGCGCATTCTAGATCAATCCAGTCATCGATATAACACTAATTATTCCAATCATACTATGGAAATAATATTTTCGAATATGTTTATCAAGAGAAAAGAATAATTATTTAATAGAATAGCGGTCTTCATTTCTTAATATGGGAATAATATTTTTTCTAAATCTGTTTATCAAAGGAATAGAATTATTGAATAGGATAGCGGTCTTTATTTTTCACCTAGGAGGGCAAAGTTAAGGGCGTGCAAAGGCTAAAAATGAACTTTCTACTCGTGATATTTTTCAAAGTTTTCCGATTTGTATATCATTAAGCTATCGAAATGAAAAAGTTTTCACAGGAAAACATTTTTTTCCGATCATTACTTTTTGAGATATGAGCGCCTGAAGTTTGAATTTTTGTGACTGAACATTTCAAATTCGGTCCGATATAAATCCATGATATTTAGAGGATGGATTCTTCATGGCATTGTTGATCTAGTAGAACAAAAATTTTATGAAAATATCAATTTTTGAAATAATTATTCAATTTACCAAAAATAACTCGACAAAAAGCTATTTTTGGTTATTTTTAGTAAATTGAATAAATATCTTAAAAAATGATATTTTTAGAAAATTTTTGTTTTAATAGACCAACAATACCATGAAGAATCCATCCTATAAATCTCATGGATTTATATTTTACCGAATTTGAAATGTTCTGTCCCAAAAATATGAACTTTGAGCGCTCATATCTCAAAAAGTAATGATCGGAAAAAAATGTTTTCCTGAGAAAACTTTTTCATTTTGATAGCTTAATGATATACAAATCGGAAAACTTTGAAAAATATCACGAGTAGAAAGTTTTTTTTTAGCCTTTGCACAGCCTTAAGACACAGCCATAATATGCAAGAACAAAACTCAACTACACTACTATAGTGAGGCCCACGTTATAATGGCAGTGGAGAAAGATAGGAGAACAACGTTGTCGAACCTTTGTCTTGTCAATGCAAACTATAGACGATGGCTGATACAGGTTTATTGATGTAATATTTTAACTGTTCATTCTCGTTTAAAATAATCAATTATATTTTAAGAAATTATATTTTTCAATTATTTCATGATAAATTTTCATAATAAGATGAAATATTTTGTCAATTAATTATTAATTCTACATTGTTAAAAGACGATCTGGCGACAGAGCAAAGCGAGAGAGATAGCGCTATCCGCTTTGTAGAATGATAGACAAGGATAGCAATACCATTGCTAATCAAACACTGCCATTATTACGTGCACCTCACTATAGAACTAATTCCAAAGAGTAAAAAGTGGGGTTATGAGTTAAATCAAAATCTGATAATAGATAGAGAAGACTTATAAGCCGAGGTGGCTTGCTGCTTATACAACGTCCTTTTATAGAACTCACTCACAATATAATTATTCTCCCAACGCTCTAGGTTTTTGTTATAGTCAGGTCCACGTTATAATGGCAGCGTTGGATTAGCTATTATTGTATTGCTACCCTTGTTTATCATTCAACAAAGCGGATAACGCTATCTCTTCCTCGCTTTGCTCTGTTGCCAGATCGTCTTTTAACAATGTAGAAATATAATTAATTAACAAAATATTTGATCTTAAATTTGAAAATTCACTATGAAATCATTGAGAAATATAATTTCTATCATGATAAAATATAATTGATTATTTTAACGAGAATGAACAGTTAATATTACATCAATTAACCGGCTCAGTTACCCTCCTTAGAAGGCATTGAAAAGACAGAAGATCGGCAACGTTGTTCTCTTATCTTCTCCACTGCCTTCATAACGTGGACTTCACTATAGTATAAACAGAAAAACTATTTAGATTCAGACTTCTCATGGCTTATCAAGTGTAATATCTGATATGTGAAGAAATATCAACCGGATAAAACAGTTCTAGATATTTTGTTCATAAGATAATATGATTCATAAGATAACATGAATAGATGTTCAACTTTGCTACACGAAAATATAAGGTAAACCTGAACGAGAGGAAATTCAATTTCCAAAACTGATAATGACTACAATAGGAAGATAGAAGTCTAGTTTTGTCAAATCATTATTTTCTCCACTGGCTCTGTCAACCCATTTCGAAAACACGGGTTTTCATGCTTAGGAACCCTGAATAATAATTCAAGTTTGAACTATATATCTCCTTATTTCACTACGCCATAGAAGTTAGCAGCGTCTGAACTAGTAGATGATTTGTTTATAGACCAGTGGCTTTTATAGACGTATCAGCCTACAATAAAAGTCTGGAAATCTTGGGGGCACATAGATGAACACTATCTAGGGACCTCTATTCAAATTAATAGATTTTTAGCCTGTTTTTGTAAATATTGATTTCGGATGAAATAATATTGGATGACTTTTGATAAATTTCATCAATGTTTAATAATAATGGAATTAATCCCGGCACACCTAAACTAGCTATTGAATACTTCATTAGGCCTAGATCAATGCTTCCTATTATGCTGACAATTTGAAGAAAATTTTTGTGAAACTTTCACACAATATTACTTGAATCGTTTTCCACGTTCAGCTATAACCATGGAGTAAAGATAGCGTAAGGTCAGTAACCTTGTATCAGTTGTCTCTGCTATAACTCACTTGATCATGATTGATCTCTCTCTTCAAAATTGCAGAAAGATAATTATTTTATCACATTTTTTTTATCGAGATAATCCTAAAATGATTGAAAGCACACCTCCCTGATCGAAGAATAACACAAATAAGCCTGAAACTCACGCGGGAATTAGTGGATACTGTACACTCAAACGTAGACTGCCGTTAGAAGCAGCTCCTCTGTTGTTATACGAACTGGAATCCAGAGCTAAAGTAATGTTTGGATACAACTGAGATAGAAGTAAGCCTTGAAACAAAATTGAAATCTCGCCTTGAAAAGTTTGCATCCAACTTGGATTTTAAGTTCCATCTAAGCTTCAGAAACGTGAACTTTCATAATTCAATCAAGTTCAATAGTTCGAAAGTTGAGCTTGGTCGAGTATTGCATTTTGCTTCTTATGCGGAAAAATGTTTTCCAATAAAAATAATCTTAATATTAACTAATTTCGTACAATGAACCAGGTAAAACATTATAGGGGGATATTTAAGCTACTGAAATAATTTTTCCGTTGATACTGTTTTGTATGATAATTTTATTATAAAAATATTGTAAAACATGTCAGATTTGTGAATAAAATTTCAATTCCAGATATAACTTTTTCAAAAATCCAGCTATTAAATCATCATTAAGCTATCAAATGTTAGGTTTCAATGAATAATAGGTTTATCAGAGATTGACAATGGTGTAATAACCGAAACCGGTCTCTCTAATTATCAATAAATCAGTAGTTTTTTGACAATTTCTTAGTCTTTTTCATTCAATATGAATAATTACCACAATATCAACATCTCAACTACACAAAAAGTGGATAATAGGCCTACTTTCATCTATAATATAATATGTCACTGATAATAGAACACACTCTTGTGTCCAATGTAAGATGATAGAGCAAGTAGGTATTCTGTATTATAAACATAAAACTTGTCAAAACCCATCCACATTATCTTACAGTAAGATATTGTATGTACGGAAAACTTCTCTTCTCTGCTAAAACCTTGTAAGGAGCCAATCTCAATACCTACAACCTACAGTACACCATCTAAATCAAGAATATTATATTATAAACCTTCTCCAATTTCGAACAGATATCTGTGGCTTCTCCTCTACCTGTGATCATATATTGTACTGTTCAAACTCTGTTCAACGAATTAGAATCCTGAGGAAGATTCGACATAGAGAGGAATATTCATAACTAAAAACATAAATCTGAGTACCGTTTTTAAATTATTTCGTCAATGCATGTTTCGGCCACTAATTCCATTTTCAAGTTTTGAACTTGGAAAACTTGGAAATGGCATTAGTAGCCGAAAAATGTCGTGACGAAATAATTTGAAAAGGGTACTCAGATTTATATTCAAAAGTAGAGCTAAAGAGAAAAAAACAGAGGAACTCATTTATCGGATGTTGAAAACCAGCTAGAATCATAATATCATATGAACGACTTTTTTGGTCCAGGATAGAATATAGAGGTTCGACTGTATTTCATTTTTTGTAGCATGTGATCACGGAAAGAAAACTTTGTTCAGAATGATTATTCTTTTCTTACTATTTCACCCATTATCTATAATTATTTCTATGATATATTATCTATATCATTTTCATGAGTATCCAGTCACCAGTCACTCATTGATGAGCGGAACCCTGCCATTTCATGTAATCATATCATAGCTAAGACACCATAAACAAAAAAAATCTTCTTTTAATGTTTCACATCTGTTTTTTGTACACTTTCATTATGTCACTCTCCGAAAACCCCGTCAATTGAGATTATAATTCACATTACCATCATATCTTCATATTATCATATATCATTATCAATTTACATCATTGTCTTAGCTGGGTTCAGTAAAGAGATAATTTCTCCTTTTGATGGTTTACTCAACTCAGACAAAAACAATAATAGAGAAGCACATTTGTCCAACGACAGTCGTCTAGATACAAAAGACAAACCATCATATCTTCATATTATCATATAATTATCAATTCACATTATTGTCATAACTGGATCCAGTAAAGAGATTATTTCTACTTTCAATAGTTTACTCAACTCAGACAAAAACAATAATAGGCTAATCATTGAGAAGCACATTTCACCGACGTCAGTCGTCCATACAAAAGACAAAACATCAATCAGGGTCGCATTTTCTGGAGATGTAATTCAGATCACGCCGTCTTTCAAACTCATTGCATGCACCCTGACAGGCAGAGCGTTGAAGATGCTCAATAAGCCGAGCTGGCAACCTCGCATCCTCTTCCCTCCAACACCCCTCTCATACACAGTTCCGCTGGCATTAATTTCGTTTCATTTCTCCGGCGTCCGTCGTATGTAACTACATTTATATACATCAGTCATCTATTTCCATGCGACGATACTCTCCAACTCCATACAACCAGTTCTCAAATGGTGGATGGATTCATTCTGATAGGTTTTTTGATTCATATGTTGGTAAATTCGGATCTTAATCTTTCTAAATTCAAAATTAATTGTTTTAAATGTTTGTGTTTTGTTTCAATGTGGAAATTAGTGAAGAATTGGAAAGTCGCACATAACCTTTATTTGGACAATTTATTTTATGAAATTGGGATGAAAAGAGGTTTTGTACTGTTGTCTGTTTCTTTGTCCTTGAGTTAATTGTAAATGAGAAATAAATAAATGTAAATATATATTTATAATGTAAATACATAAGAACAGAGTACTCAAAAACTTATCTCAAGAATTTGTAGATAAATCATCAATGAAAGGTATAGTAGTAATATGGAATAAAATTTGTATATTGTTTATGTGTATTTTGTAGGATAAATATTGTTTCATTTCAAAAATAAATTTCCATCTATTAGATACGCAAACAAAGCATTTATGTTACAATATTCACTCCTTGAATTCATCATTAGTTTCACTCATTGAAATTTATAGTGAGATTGCTTCATACTGTCTATCATAAGTAAGAAATATAAGTGAATATAAGTAAATATAAGTGGATATAAGTTGTACATATTGTAACGATGGGAAAAAAAGAAATGTAATAGTTTTGGTCGTTCAGGATTTTGGGATGAAATACAAATTATTATTTACGAATTTGAATTAGAATTGGAATTATAATTTATTACGGAATAATAATCAGATGATAATTTAAGGGCTACTCGCTTAGCTGATCTGTGGTCGTTCAGTTTTTGATAATAAAAAACGAAAATTACTATTTAGAATTATAGATCTGAATAAAAATTAAAAATATACAATCAACTATTATCTTACTTTACCTTAAAAGAGTCCCTTGGCCTGCTCCTCAAGGTCCAGTTAAAGCACTCCCGATTTTAAATAAAGAAAATATAAAAAAAACTCTGCCAGTTGATTGAATCAAAAACACCAGCTTTCCCTACAAGATTCAAATCCTGAAAATACAATTATGTAGGTTTAAACTGCCCGGACTGCGACAGCCTATAATTGAATTATCAAGACAGAATCCTTCAGGTAACCAATGCCTTAACTCAACTAAGTTTACAAACGGTTCAAGGAATACGGGCCTCGAAAGAAAAATTCAAAATCTATTTATGTGAAAAACACATGCAGCCTTGATTCACAGACCAAAAGTCAACTCACTCTTGTTTGTATAGCATGGTGCTAAAAACCATAATATTGCCTTCATGGAACGTGATAAAACACACGTTTCATCTTTGTACATTGGAGATCTTCTCGCTTTATCAATTACATTTAATAATTAAATCCGCGACCAGATTTCCAATTCACAGAATAATATTTCAAAAATTGAATAGGTTTTGATGTCATGTATGACAATAGGTAAGATTCACTTCTTAAAAAATGCCATGTTCACCTAGACTGAGTTCAGAGCCACTTCTTATATGTTGTCATCGATCTTCTGTGTCTATGTAATTGAATTCATCCAAGAGAAATATCACGGAAAACGTCTAAGGACCGGTTCCCGTGCTCGGGATTTAGCTAAGTTCTAGACTTTAAACAGCTGGAGTCAGAAAATTGGCTTTCCGAAACGGGGCGTAGTCGTAGTCCACGCTTAAATTAAATTTCTATAAACTAGAAAATTTAACGCAAAATAAAATAAAGAGAAAATAGTGTGAAGCTTCAGCTATTTTGAAATATTTAGGAATGTTTAATTTCGTCAAGGAAAAACGTTTTCAATAATAAAAAATGAGAAAATAAAGATTACCATAGAAACTGCGACTACGCCCCCGTTTTGGAAAGCCAATTTTCTGACTCCAGCTGTTTAAAGTCTAGAATCTAGCTGAATCCCGAGCTCGGAAACCGGCTCTTGGACGTTTTCCGTGATATTTCTCTTGGATGAATTCAATTACATAGACACAGAAGATCGATGACAACATAGAATGCTTCCTATGACATCTCTGACATCGAGATTAGAATGTTTTCTTTCCTGGAAGACACTGAAATCTTTGTAATATAATTATGTATTCTTTATTCTTACAATAAGTACATCAATAAAATGATCGGGATAGAAAAATACAATTATAAAAGTACTCCAAGATGAATAGAATTGCACAGGACAGAGAGGAATGGAGAAGGAGGAATCATGTTTAGACCTGCCCTAGGGCAGAACACCAGTAAGTAATCTTGAGTTATTCCTCTCCCGAATTCAGATGAGATTACACATAGTCCGAGAAAGGTTGGTATGTGTTTCAAAATATTTCCAGTATAAATTCTATAGAGCTAAGATTATTGTGAAAGGAGAGTCCGGTCTCACAAGATGTAAAACTATCATGCGAGAAACTGAGAAACTTATAAAACTATAAACTTATAAAAAACTAAACTTATAAAAACTTATAAACTTATAAAAATAATTTTCTCAATATGTTCCTCACCTGCTTATAACTTTCCATGGTAGCATTTCCTGTTGAGAGCAACACATGAAGCTTTAGGTCTGACAACCAAGTGCTCCGTTATGATGAACAGTGAAGCAACTGCTTTTTGCATACTGTAAAGGGCAATGCCCAGTTACTTGCTTGTGGCCAGTTGTTGAGAAGACGGATTATCCATAGACTGTTAGCTTAACTACAACTAGAACTCCCTCAACCCTTCCTCTGAGCTTTAAGAAACTTACCCTGCAAGTCAGGCTGAAAAGCCCAATTTGGTGCAAGTAGAAATCTCACCAAATCATAATTGAGATTAATTAGAATAATAACTCGGTTGGGTTGAAGTGCTTGAAGGATACTGAGGGTAATTAAGATGTTTGAAAATGCTCACTATTACTATTTCATAGAGAACCAATCTTTGGAGTGCTCTGCTTGATTAAGATTGCTGCAAAGGAATAAAGTTTGTTCTAGATTCGTTTCATGAGTTTTCTCGTAATATAAAATACATAAAATAAGAAATCATCAGACCTTCACCAACAAAACCAGCATCCGCTCCTTGCACAGATGGATGAGGAATCTAACAGCTTGATTAGACTGGAGCTGACCTGCTTTCATATAAATTTATGTTTGCGCAAAGAAAAAACTTGAGAACACCATTGATTCTCATTGAAGTTTTTACACATTGGTAGAGTAGCGCTGGTCTGCTAATGTGTTGTAAACACTCCCACACGAAACAATAGGCTCTTCAAGGTTTTTTCAAACCTGCAAAAAAATATTAGAGAGTGTCATTAACACTCGTGGATAGCTAGAGTCTGAGTAGCAATATTTTGCATTGAAATTGAGGAATAAAACAGTTCTACACAAAATGTTTTGTTGGCACTTTGAAAATTTCCCACTTCTCAACTACATGGATAGAGTTAAAATTTGGTTGTTATGATTGAAGATTCCCTATGAGTACTTAAATTCATTTCAAATTCAATCTTTATTTTCAAGCCAATTTCAATAGAGGAATTCTATCAGATCCCAATGATTGTCATTCATAAGTGATGCATAGGTTTTATTTATCCCAAAAAGGAACTTAGAGCTGTCATGAATCCCAATGAATAACATCTATGTTATGTCATAGTGATGATGATTATCATTATTATAATAATCATGATTATTAATTACCATTCAACCAATTCCGACAGTATGAAGTTAGTGATCCTACTATAAATGTGAGAAGTGGAACCTACTAAAAATGTAGTAGATAATCTTAGTAAAATTTGATAGTATGAAGTGATCTTACGTGAATAAATTATTAAATACACAATAATAATGATTCTACAAGAAATGCAGGTTTCAATATTATATTCCTGCATTGTCATGACTATTGAATCGGCTGGTTTCCGTTCTCACGTTTATTGTATTATTTGCACTGTAGTATTATCTGCTGAATATTCAGCAGATAATAAAGAACCATTCTTATTCACAGAACAAATTGACACGAATGACAGATTATTAACACGAATGATGATGTCTGATAACTTGAGAAATTTTCCATCCGATATCATCAAAACTTCTAGAGATAGTACTTTCTGATGAAAGACCATGAACAATTTTCCTAATAATTACTGATACTTGTACCGTGAGATATATCTGTATCGCAAATATTCTATGTTGTAATGGAGTACTTATGTTTTAAGAAGTGTAACAAAAGTGCAACATGTTATAAGTGATGAAATGAAGAGGGATAGCCCATTCAAATTGCGTCTTATATTACTGATTACAATATAATTGAAGTGGAACTATTACTCATTATATATTATTATGAGAAGAAAGGCAGTTGTGTAGGATAGTTTGGCAGTGAATTAATTACAATATTCATAACACCTGATAACTTGAAAGACTCAGTTCAAAGAGCAGGAAAAACAATTTTCAATCAGGATTCTCTGACAAACACTGCTTTCCAAGATTTGAAAAGAGAAATCTTATATCAAGTTGGGGATTGTAAGCATTTTGGTGCTACCTAACGTCTAGAGCGCGAACTACATCTTCTCTTGAGGGTGGAAACAGTACCGACATCAGTATGGAAAAGCTGAGCAAGTTTGGAAGGTTTTCAAGACCTTACATCTTTTCTTCAAATTCCAATTCGTGTAAAATTATTGATTCCATGTTCAACCACCTATAGTGAGGTGACTTCATAATCCAGCATTGATTGAATGATGAGGGTTTAAGTAATCTATAAGGGATGCCGGAAGTATAGAATGGACTGGGATGACACATGAGACGATAAGTTATTTGGAAATACCCAGCTACATGTCAAATTGGATACTATTGTGTTGAAGTTCTTGTGGATTATAAAGCTGGATAGAATTATCCAAATCTAGAATGAAGAATTCCTATTTTCCCTATTCAGCAATAATTACAACTTGATAACACTGATGGACTTTTGCTGCTTTGCTATTGATCTGAGGAAGAAGCTTTGTTGATTTGAGATGACATTTATCAAACTTCATTCTTGAGCTATTTTGAATAGTTTTAGATGAACGAATGTCAATTTTTTCGAGTAGGCCCAATAGGCCTACATTGATAATTGATATTTATATTATGCTGTTGAAGCATTTTAAAATGATATTTCATTTTGTTTCAAGTATTCATCATTGGAGAGATAAAGTTTTCAGAGAGATGAATATAGAATTGGAGAAAACTTTCAGCCTTCTGCGGGTTCTCTCATCAAGTTTTCAACAATCAGCCCAAATTGAAGTGGAGTGGACCAATCACCGTCCACATAACAATAAAAGAGATTAGAAATCAGCGTGATCAAGAGGGGAGAAATCAATCACTGGCTGAATATGAACCGAAATAAAACACAGGCTAAGGGCTGCTACCGTTCTAATCCAACCAATTGTTGACGTGTCTACTAGTCTTTGCTTCATTAAAAAGGAATTATCTGTATATCAGCTATCAATGCCTTGTTTTTATCTAGTCAAGTGCTCAGGACGTATTGGGAAAAATATTTTGGAGCAGATATTTTCTGTGAAGTGGCTCGTGCATCAGCTTTTTAAGGTTGTAGAAGAGCTCAACAACTGTATTACCATCATCTCTGCATATATTCAGAAGGAAAATCTGACATTCGAACAGAGAGTGGGCGGTGGTGGGGGAAAACAACCCACGTTCGGTGTTAGTTTGCATTGGCCTCGAGAGATAGCGCTGTTGTCAAGTGGGTGGAATAAATGCACAGAACATCCCCTGTTTTCAACTATTGGGAAGGGAGACTTCGGCTGGCGACTCGTTCAGTTGAGATTCTGTTATCGCTGGATCAGGTCCATTGCAGATCCATCGCAGATGGAGTGAGTTCGCTTCTTGTTTGGAGCGCGCTTCTGGCTCAACATCTACCACCTCATCGCTATAAACAAGGTAAAGTAACAAAGTTTTTCTTATATATCCATTTATCGCAATCTCTCAATGTTTTCAGGAAAACTTCTTTTGTCAACAGGAACAACTTTCGCCAGATAAAAAAACTACCGATAAGAATAAGACAATCATGATATATTCCTTTCCTTATATTGTCACAAGAAAGCTATTTCATTAATTCGTTAGTCAACCAATCAATGGTCTTGAAAAAAACTTATGAGGCAGGACAATTGAGAGAATATTTTTATGTAATGAGTTACGAATATAAAATAACTTGAAAACTCATCAAAGTTTGTTCAATTCATCAGTACTTTATATTAATTTGTCGAACAGTGTATATAACAAACGCCGGGGAACGGCTAAATCCAAAAGATTTGAAATGAATTCACAATAATTGAGAACTTGAGTAATTTCAATGTTTTCTTTTGAAGTTCTACTGCGTGGAATTGTAAGAAAATTTGAGGCCCAAGAAGTCTTCAACGGAATAATAGAGATCCAGATGCTACTGTACTCACGTTATGCATCTTATCTTGTGTTGAACGCTGATTAATTGTTATAGAAACAGAAAAGCGCAAAACATTAAGGTGCGTACAGATATACGCGACGCGAACATGAGCAATTCACTTTTAATCAGCTGATGCCAAGCTTTTTATATCTATATCCTATACCGTTTCTGTAAAAATACAGATATAGTCAGCTGATTAAAAGCGAATTGCTCATGTTCGCGGCGCGTATATCTGTACGCACCTTAATGTTTTGCGCTTTTCTGTTTCTATAATAATTAATCAGCGTTCAGCGTACAAAATAAGATGCAAAACGTGAGTACAGTAGAATCTGAATCTCTATTATTCCGTTGGAGACTTCTTGGGCCGCAAATTTTCTTACAATTCCACGCAGTAGAACTTCAAAAGAAAACATTGAAATTACTCAAGTTCTCAATTATAGTGAATTCATTTCAATTCTTTTGGATTTAGCCGTTCCCCGGCGTTTGTTATATACACTGTTCGACAAATTAATATAAAGTACTGATGAATTGAACAAGCTTTGATGATTTTTAAGTTATTTTATATTTAAACTGAAACAGCCATGAGAACTGTTTGTATAATGAGTGTAGTATGAAGGTATTTCAGTTTCTCCAAACTTGCGTGAAATAATAATATTTAACGCTAAATGTAGCCCTTGAATGACTTGTTGCTCTAATGTGTAGGCTACTGACGTACTTTCAATTCTATTTTGAAATACATGTTGGATATCTTCGGTATGTGAAGATACGATTCAGCTCACAATCTTAGATTTCCTTCATGGATTTGAGTATTAATTTCACAACATATGGGGAGATTCTCTATTTAATTCAAGAATAGCAACTTCGAATTCTTTATATTAAAATCAGGCCTATTTGAAATTGATAATCGTCTCTTATCGCATCTTTCACAATCTTAGATTTCCTTCATGGATTTAAGTATTAATTTCACAATCACAACATATGGGGAGATTCTCTATTGAGTTCAAAAATAGCAACTTCGAATTCTTTATATTAAAATAAGGCCTATTTGAAATTGATAATCGTCTCTCATCGCATCTTTCACAATCTTAGATTTCCTTCATGGATTCAAGTATTAATTTCACAACTTATGGGGAGATTCTCTATTGAGTTCAAAAATAGCAACTTCGAATTCTTTATATTAAAATCAGGTCTATTTGAAATTGATAATCGTCTCTTATCGCATCTTTCACTTAGGTCCAGTGTATCTATTAAAATCTAATAAAGTTGTAATTATTCTAAGTTGTCATATCCTTTCATGTATCGATCTAATAACATATGACATGATGAAGATCCATCATTAATTCTACTAGAACTGTTGAAGGGAAATGAGCGTCTACCCCTATTCATAATATTAACTCTATTAGCAGTGATCACATTAAACCTCTCTATAATCCATCTTTCAAAGATACATTCAACTTTCTACTAAAACAATATGATCTAGAGTATAATCAAAGATTATTCAATACAGAATATCCAAAGATTTAACTTCTTAGGAAGGAGTCCGTTACACTTTTCCGTCAGTGGTGATAGGTGGCAGATCACCTCAAAAATCCCTACCATTTTGGTACAAATGAATGATATTAATGTTCATGAACAGATTTGATTCGAATAATACTTCCGATGCTTTGAAAATAAACCTTCTCGTTTTGTTGTGAAGTACCCTAATGTGGTATATTCGCAGAACATGCATTCATTGACCTGTGGAATCAAAACTCATCTTTATTATAAGAAGTACAAGATTAATCAAATAAAACAGGAATAATCTACTCTTATTAATATGAAATGAAGATAATGGAGAAAACTGATAGATTCAATGAATTTGAAGAAATTGAAATTTCAAATTCCATGATCTCAAATTATAAAAACGACTGAATAATGGATAACGATGAAAGCTTGACTCACCTACTCCTTATCAATAGATAGGAAGGTACTAGGGCATTGGGGCTCATTACTGCATTACTGCTACCCCCGAGGGCTTTACAACCTGAAATGCCCCTTTACACGATATTTTATTATACGATACCCTTTTTTACGATCTTTCAGATCAGACGCTTATAACGGAGGGTCAAGATACCAGACTTTTAAGATTCACTTCAAATTGTTTTGTGATTTCTACATCTTCTTCTTCTTTCTCTTTGAATTAAAGGATTGGATACTCCTTCTTCTTCTTCTTCTCCTTCTTCTTCTTCTTCTTCTTTTTCTTCTTCTTCTTCTTCTTCTTCTTCTTCTTTTTATTTGAATTTAAAGATTAGATTCTATCCAGTTGCGACTCTCAAAAACCTCAAAGTATCACAAACAGTACATGGATTTTGGTTCATCTTAACAATAATTGTTCTCCTTGTGATTATCATTATTTTAAGAGGTATAGGGTGATTACTGATCAATTCCGCCTTGGATATTCGTAGGCCTACTTGACCATAAGCAGAATAAGTTTACTCCAACTCTCTGCCAACACACAAGGAATCTTATGTTGGCTGTGCCAAATACATTGATAATATTGTTATACTCAAGCTACAATCAATGTCTATTTGTACTGTATACTCTGGTACATATTGTTCAAATATGTATTTGTGATTTTTGGCAATAAATTCAATTCAATGTTGGAGTTTGCCTTTTAATCTTTTGGAATCAGTTCACGTACACCGGGTACTACTGCAAAACTTCCTTTTTTAAAGTGAACGCCGTTCAGTCAGCTGATGTCGTAGTAGAGCGAAATGTATCTCGGTAGAGAGATCAGACTATAAAGTTTTCTTCCCGAAATGTTGCATTAGAACAATGAGAAGTGTGCATTTGCCGTTAGGACTTATTTTTCGATTGGATGTTCTGTGATCACAACCCAACGCGCGATTTCGAAATCTCTTTGGCTACCGTCCCGGAACGGAAATCAATTGTTACGTGGGTCACTACGTTCAGACAAACTGCAAGTGTGACAAGACGAAGAACTGAAATCCCTCGGCCCATTAGGTCACCTGAGAACAGTGAGGCAGTGAGAGTTTCAATGTTGCGATTACCACAGCGTTCTGCGCGCAAACATGCGTCTGCTCTTAAGGTGCGTACAGATATACGCGCCGCAAACAAGAGCAATTCACTTTTAATCAGCTGGTTATATCTGTATTTTTACAGAAGCGGTAAGATGCAGTTATAAAAAGCTTGGCATCAGCTGATCAAAAGTGAATTGCTCATGTTCGCGGCGCGTAAATCTGTACGCACCTTTAGACTTTCTGATCGTTCTGTGAGACGAATTGTTCATGATGATCTTCATTCCCATCCACACAAGATGGCATTTTGGCAGGAACTTTATGAACGTGACTTCAATCGAGGGAACACTTTCCAAGACGCCACATTTTAATTAGGAGCGATTTGGAGTGGCCAGCCCGATCTCCCAATTTGAACCCTTGTGATTTTTTGAAATCCCTTGTTCACGTAAATCGTCGAAGGACACTACACGATTCGAAGTCCAATATCAGGTAGCAAACTGCTAACATAACGCCTGCAATACTATCAGGAGTCATGACAAACGCCAGAAATCGGTTACTCAGTGTATGAAGAATGGAAGACGTCACCCACCTGATTTGATATTCAAAACTAATTGAAACAAAACTTTATATATGAGTCTACATTACCAGGAATAAATACGAACTTTCTGATCCATACAAAGAGTTTTATCTACTTTTAAAAGAAGGAAGTTTTGCTGCCGCATCATGTACTTTTACGTACCTTAAGTTTTAAAGTGTTGTCAACGCTATACACTTTCCTCACAGTAGAAAAGTGATAGGGACTATTTTCATCTGTGCTTGTATGCAATCGTGGAGGAAATGAGTGGGCATGAGTCCGCTTGTAACCTGCCTCCCAACCGACCACGTCCTAACATACCAATGTGACCACGTTGACAGACGGCCTGACAAACAGGTCCAGCTCCAACACTTGTGCTGACGCAAATGGCGTTACGCCTTTCCGAATTATAATTCTCTGTCAAACTGTTCGTGCTGAAATCAACAACAGAGGAAATGTAACTTCCATGTTCAATTGTAGAAACTGTTAAGCACATTTTATATCCCTTTTATGATACAATCTGATGCAGAATGATAGCTCTTACCGTTTCTCAAATAAAACTCAGCATTTAGCGTAACTCCGACGCCCAGTTGTAAAAAAATTACATTTATCAACGAATACTTTATCCTCTTCTTAATAATCTGATTGATTGATTGATTGAGTACTTCATTTATGTAGATTACAATATATACTGTCTTATACACTTATACAATAGCTTACAATACAACAAAGTATTCTGACGCAGAATGACAGATTCTCACTGTTTCTCAAATAAAACTCAGCACTTAGCTGGAAAACTAAAATTTTTTGAAGAAATTCCTCCAGAATAATATCTTCTCACTGTTTTTCAAATATATTTGGAGTTTCCATCTTCCGAATTCAATTTATTCGCATCAACTATGTGTGATCAAACATCTTAGAAACATTTAGTTGTAATTGATTATATATACTGGAAAGATCTACAATGTCATATCAATTGAGATTGTCTTGAATAAGGTAATCGAATTGAACTTTCATATTCGAGTACAATTTGCTATTATTTTTATATAGATGCTAATATTTAACGAATTGGTGTTTTATGTTGTACAGAACACAGAACTAAGTATGATAAAAAAGAAATTTAATTGAAAAATTACAGGACCAATGAAAAAGTTGAACCAAATGCGGTGTATACCGTATTAATATACATGTTTAATACGGTTTAAATAAATGTTTTAATATAAACGTATGAATGTTTTTCAAAACTACAGTAACCCACAATAAAAACCGACAGTAAACAACAGTATAATAACATATCATAACCCAACAAACCTGATAACTCAACCTTACTAGTTGGTAACATGAGATTTCATTTCATATTTACCCATTTGGTAATATGATGATTGCAATATTGAAGTTGTAAATGATTTGAAACGATTCGAAATTGTTATAATAATTTCTTTATTGAAAAAGAGGTTACTTCGTTATTATGAATCTCTTGTGAATTCAAATCTTGAACATTGAGCAGCACATAAGTATCGTTTCAATGTTTGATAGTTGACATATGATCACGTTTATAGTCATCCATTGGCCGAGACAAGATTCGACCAATGTGGAAGAAATATTCAAACTATTGTTACATGACACAATGATCCGTCCACTTCAGCGTGTTATTTCTCGGCCTAAGGCAGACTGTGATCTGAAACAAAATAGAAAAGATCTCATGGTATGTGGTGTTTATGTCCCAATTTTCAATGTAAACTCAAGCCGATAGTCCTAGTAGTTTGTTTTCGTGAATGTATGTGACACTGGTAGTCTCTTAAATTGTACTGTTCTTACACTCTCAACCAGTTAAAACAAGGTGATTCTACCAGTCAAAATATGACCCTGGTAGTCTCTTAAACTGTACCGTTCTTACACTCTCAATCAGTTAAAACAAGGTGGTTCTACCAGTCAAAATATGACCCTTGTAGTCTCTTAAACTGTACCGTTCTTACACTCTCAACCAGTTACAACAGGGTGATTCTACCAGTCAAAATATGACCCTGGTAGTTTCTGAAACTGTACCGTTCTTACACTCTCAACCAGTTGAAACAGGGTGATTCTACCAGTCAAAATATTACCCTGGTAGTCTCTCAAACTGTACCGTTCTTACACTCTCAACCAGTTAAAACAAGGTGATTCTACCAGTCAAAATATGACCCTGGTAGTTTCTGAAACTGTACCGTTCTTACACTCTCAACCAGTTAAAACAATGTGATTCTACCAGTCAAAATATCACCCTGGTAGTCTCTTAAACTGTACCGTTCTTGCACTCTCAACCAGTTAAAACAGGGTGATTCTACCAGTCAAAATATCACCCTGGTAGTCTCTTAAACTGTACCGTTTTTACATTCTCAACCAGTTAAAACAATGTGATTCCACCAGTCAAAATATCACCCTGGTAGTCTCTGAAACTGTACCGTTCTTACACTCTCAACCAGTAATAACAGGGTGATTCTACCAGTCAAAATATCACCCTGGTAGTCTCTGAAACTGTACCGTTCTTACACTCTCACCCGGTCAAAACAGTAGTAATAGACAGTAGTCGATAGTAATCGGCTTGAGTTAAAAAAAAATCGGCTTGATATTTGGAACAAAAATGACCTATATGCACCATGGGATATGAAATTTGGCTGAGAATGATGCCTTTGACTAGTGCGTGGTTAATGTTAGGGATGATGATGGGAGATGATTATACTCGATACAAAATTACTCCAGACTTGGAGGAATTTGCGGCGAAAGGAAATGAAGGGAGATCAGCCAATTACATTGATGGATAGAGTCATAGGTGGAAGCGCTGTTGTCAATTTGTCGATTAGTCAGTTGAGTCAGTGCTTGCAAAGAGGAAACATCGTAACTTTAACATGAGCGCTTGTATACTCACTGGAAATTAGAGAACCCTGGCCAATTCAAAACGGTAACATAGCCGCCGTTGTATTCCTGCCGCTGTATGCCTTCGCTGCGCATGTCCATCCCAAGTAAGAAGTAATTTTGTACAGAGTATGAAAATACTGTCACAGAGAAACAATAGCGTGAGTAGATATCCAATAGTATAGAGAGTTTATGTCGCAACTTTTACTGTTATCTCAAGCCGATTTCTGTTGATTATTGTCGAATTTTACTGTTTTGTTGGGGTGAGAGTGTATGAACGGCACAATATGAGAGACTACCAGTGTCACACAGCTTCACGGGAAAGAATCACATGAACTATCGGCTTGAGATAACAGTAAAAGTTGCGACATAAACTCTCTATACCATTGGATATCTACTTACGCTATTGTTTCTCTGTGACAGTATTTTCATACTCTTTACAAAATTACTTCTTACTTGGGATGGAAATGCGCAGCAGAGAAGGCATACATAAACGTCCTATGCCATGGGATATCTACTTATGCCATTGTTTATCTATGATACTGTAGAGTTCACTCTACGCACTGTAGAGTTGCAGCTCATACTGTTAGCAGAGCTTGACTCAAGCAGATACCCTTTCAACGGGAGAACTGTGTTTAACGGTAGTACGACGTTTATCTCAACGTAAGCGATAAAACGGTATTGATTGCGTGGACAACTCCCTTTACACGTTACAGTACATCACTAACAGTTAGCATTCCCAATCAATCCATCAATCACATGATTGAATCAGTCAATCTTAATTCCCTACGCCAACAAACACTCATGTGTTACAATAAAAATTACTTTACCTTGAAATAATTACAGTACATCTCTTACAATCCTCTCAATCTCACATTTGAGATTGTCTTTGTGTGTTTGTCTTTTCGGTCTAAAAATGTTATAGTTTTTCAAAGTTTGAATTTTCAATTAATTGTGATTGATTTAATTTAATTTAGAAGTATTTTTTCAATTCAAAAATGATTTTTGTGTGTTTTGAATTATAAATTGAGTGTTCAATTGATGAATGTTAAGTGACACATAACCTAGCTACATTATTTGGACTGTTGTATAAATTAGAATTGGAACCGTTTTGGGCTTATAAGCCTGTGGTACTTTTCTGTAAGTTGTGTGATTATGAATGATCAAATGAATGAATGAATAAATCAATACATCAATCACATGATTGAATCAGTCAATCCCCATTCCCAATGCCAACAAACTCATCTCTCAAACTTATCTGTTTCGACGTCCATCTCATAAGAATCTCTTCAATCTCAATTGCTTGAACGGAAGAAACATGGTGGTTGATACTCAATCATCAATTTTGAAGTCTAATTACCTCTAATGGCGGCTGAAAACATCGAAAGTGATATCTTTTGAATTATTTTGTCCTGTAATTTCCTGCAAATCGAAGAATTGACTTGAGTAGGTAGCTTTGATTTTGATTGATGAACTTGAATCTCGAATCCTCCCAGAAACATTTCACGTCATTAATCACTGACGTACTTTTTTAATCAGGTTGGTGTAATTAATGATAAGTGGTGAGAGATAACCGTGTCAACCTTCAGCTTCAAACTGCGTATAATGTGGTAATTTTCCGGTTAATTGGTTTACTATTAGCCTATAAACATCTCTTCAAAATCAATCCATATCTGCTGGCTTTCGCAGCAGTGTTGAAATATTATATCGGAATCTTTCCTCAATTTTGGGATGATCCAAAGTGATGCATGTCAATGACTTGACGCGGTCAATCAAATCGTACGGTTTAGAACATTTTCTGTACTGCGAATTGAGAGTTGTTGGATCATGCAGCTGTGTATAAAAACCTGGAGTTTTCATTACCTCACCAACTATGGCATGGTATTGTCAAGAGATTTTCACAACTCCACTTATTCGTTCTTTCTCCCCCAGCTATTAAATTTTGCAGCAAACCAATTCTCATTCTCTATGTCTGTAACGGACTGCAAAGGACGTTTGAATCTCTTATGACAGATTGAATATAACTCTTTCAATTTAGTCTAGGAAGCACTATGTTCATGACAGTGCTTTCTGAAAGCTTCATGGCGGAAAATGTGAAAATCTATTAATATGAGTTGTTGGAGCGACAATTAATCTTTAAAGCAGAGATTGCTCTCCTGTCACAACTGATAAATAATCAATCGATTGATTGAACCTCTCTATCTCTCGTCCTAGAAATTTGATGTTGTTCGTCAGTGCCTCTCAGATTGCAGTCACTCAACTTCAGTTCCCTGAATATGATAACTTGATTTATAGTTTCTATTCTGCTTCACTCTTCCAAAACGTATTTCACAAACGTTGATGGATGTTTCAAGTTTATAAAGTTGTGAAACGATTATATTCCCTTTTTTCAAATATTATGAGAGGTGGGATTGTAACCAAGATTTGAAGGTGTGTATTTAGGAGGGAATTTGTGTTAAATTAATTAATAACTCAATAGTTGATAGCTACTTGCAATGACTTTTATGTAGCTACTTGACATAATGCAATAGTAGGGTATCCAAGTCATTCCCCAAAAACCGTTTACACTTTCAAATACAACCCCTCCTTTTTCAACAGAAGGTGAACAATACATGTGGAAAGTAAAAGGCATAATACTCTATGATGAAAGGAATTTTACAACTTGAAAATGTAAGGATAAATTTGATGATTATTAGTAGAAAAAACTCTATAAAGCTTCACCTCCAAGCTGTGAATAGAATCAGAATATAGCTGTAAATCTGTGAATAGAGTTTAAACTTTTATAGCCGAGTCTTTCTTGGAATCAAAAAATAACCCTTAAATCGCATTTTTATCGGTGAATACACTTCTCAGAGAAAAAAACAAGAAATCGAAGTGGGAATAGCTGAAAATTGTTAGTCTCAGTCATCCAATTTTCCGAAAAAACTCTATAAAGCTTCACCTCCAAGCTGTGAATAGAATCAGAATATAGCTGTAAATCTGTGAATAGAGTTTAAACTTTCATAGCCGAGTCATTCTTGGAATAAAATAATAACCCTACAATCGCATTTTTATCGGAGAATAGACTTCTCAGAGGAAAAAACAATAAATCGAAGTGGGAATAGCTGAAAATGGTTAGTCTCAGTCATCCAATTTTCCAAGTATTGTGTACTCTGTTCACTGTCAAAACATATTAATTGATTGAATAATTACTTTTTCCTACAGATACCCTGAAAAGTGACCATTTGTGCACTGATTGCAGGCTGCAAAGAATCACTTTTCCGCACTAGTGCGCAAAATGAGTACTTTGCGTACTCCAGATTTGCAGCATGACAACGCAAAATACTTAGTAGGTTATATGGAGCGCCAGTGCAGCAAAATCAAAATGAAGTTGGTAACAGTGAGTGCTGTGGCTGCTATAGTGAGCAGAGGTGCAACGAAGCACAACGCGCTAATTATTAAGTAGATATTATAACCAAGGACAACGACAGCACAGTGCCACCACAGCACACACCACACAGCTGCCCCCCGCCATTCAAACACTACTACATTATTCAGGCAATTTTACCCATAATTACCCACTTTTCATATTCAATGGTAACTGTAGGAAAAATTTAATGTGAAATACGTGCGCAAAGTTCGTTTGCTGCACTCAAGAAACCATTCCGCCCTCGCCTACGGCTCGGGCGTAAACGTTTCTTTCGATGCAGCAAACTGTCACTTTGCGCACTAGTTGCACAAATAACTATTTCCATCTTTTCGGATTATTTTACACCTATGAACATTTGGATGATTACCATTTCATAGCCCAATAAGGTAAATCAAGCAAAGCTATCAATTCTGTGTTATTGGTTCGTTTACAGTCCCCGTATACAGTCTTTCCCTATCTTATGCACTGTCGCGACTAAATGACACCTAAAGACTGAACCATTGCTCGGTTGATACTGCAACTCGTTGGAGTAATGGGGAGAAATTTTTGGAATGCATAGGTGACTCATTCACTGACACTGAAAGAATTCTTTCCGAAGAATGGACATTGATACGTCCAAAGCTCCGCCAATTTATGTAGATGCATAACAATATAATTATTATCTAAAGTTATTATATTACAAATTGCTTTTTCATATCATATACAGTTCAATAATTATTTTCTTAGTCTATATTATGTAAATTCATCTATAGTTTTGCTGTATTGTAAGCGTATAAGCCAGTATATATTGTAATCTACATAAATAAAGTACTCAATCAATCAATCAACCACCCCTTTCAATAGTTTTGTGCAGCAAAAAAACTGATACTGTTGTACTTTTTACAACAGCGCGACTGCCGGTATGTTTAGACCAAAATAGGAACCTAGCAGCTTGAGAACTTCACATGAGAATCATTGTCCAATCAGACTGCTCGTTGAATTCGGGGCGTGGCTTACTCTAGCATAGCCTCAACCATACTTTTCCGTTTTCTGCCTTTCTCCGCTCGAATTCTTCTTTTTAAAAATCTCATAGTGATCAACCCAGTACAAACCAATATAATATGTAGAAAAATTACAATAGTTATGAAGTTGAATCCAGAAATGGTTATCAAGCACCATAATAACAATAAATTACATATTATTTATAACTTTATAGTCATACAACTAACATAATCAAATATATTTTAGAGCTGTGAATAACAAATAGTGAGTAGGTTTTTGATTTTGTATTCAAATTTTTTAAATAAGTGCAATATTTCTAAAGTTTTTTAATTTATTGTGATTCATTTAGAGTATAGAATCAAATTTCAAAATTCAAAATTTTAAATCATCATTTCTGAACCGAAAATCAAGTGACGAAGCAGTGTGTGACTATATAACCTTATCTTTTGAACAACATTAACATTTTATCAAAATTTTTGGAGAGAAATAGTACAGGCTTAGCCTAGTTTTTCCTCCAATGTCATAATTGTATTATGATTATAGTATTTTATAAATAAATAAATAAATAAAATAATAAAAAATAGGCCCTATAGTTTTGTATGTTTTGTGAAGAGTCTCTAACTAGTGTATTGGCGGAGGAAAATTGAGCCTGAGGGCGTCTTCATTTGAATAATGAATTAATCTTGGTGTCTTGTTTGTAATTTTGTTAGATTGTTACACACACTACAATCCTTTCTTGACTGAGCAAGATCCCATAATGATTCAACACTACTTATCAAATAGCAACTTCTCTTCATGAACGAAGCCAGGCATCGAATATCCACTGTCATCTGCATATCTGAACTTCAAACTATAACAACTTATAATTTGATTTCAGAACTTGCGGCTGCTTACCGAGCATCAAAGGATGCCTCTAATTGCATTCAACCTCTCAGCCAAACTAAACAACACAGCTGACAATCAATAAAATAGTTACCAAACAACAAACAAGAATGATAAATATCATATCAGCTTGTTGTTCTGTTTGACAATTCAGTTTTTAACAGAGAATACGTTCATGTATTATGATACATGTGATGCAAATGTATTCTGTTACCATCGGATTGATTTATCATGGGCTACCCTTGCATTTTTTAATTAATTTCATTGAGAACCAATTGAAATTAATCGATAATTTTGAGATATTAAAGGCTCAAAACGTCATTCATGATGATATTCATGTTGATTAGAGTTTGTCATTAGAGATTATACATATAAGATAGCTATCCTTTTCTAACTCCACACTGTTGCCAAATTGTTGTAATGTATATGGAAAAATAATATGATAACTTATATTATTGAATCTCAACTATCATGAATTATTAAACAATCATGACGAAAATAAAAAAGGATAAAATATACATAGGATATAATTATAACTAAATATAACTATAGAATATAGTTTTCGTTACTCTATAACAGTTATCTACTGCAGTAACCGGTTATTCTTCTTCTTCTTCTTCTGCTTCTTCTTCTTCTTCTTCTTCTTCTTCTTCTTCTTCTTCTTCTTCTTCTTCTTCTTTTTCTTCTTTTTCTTCTTCTTCTTCTTCTTCTTCTTCTTCTTTTTCTTCTTCTTCTTCTTCTTCTTCTTCTTCTTCTTCTTCTTCTTCTTCTTGGCCGTGGTGCTGCCGGTCTAGAATAGCAGTCCTAGCGTCCCAACAACCCAAGGTGCTAGAGTGGTAAAACCCCACCAAAAATCCGGGTTCCTTTATAACCATAATCCTCTATGATTCTACATCCTTACTCCTCAACTAGCCTTAATATCCTCCCACTTGTGCCTTTCATATTTTACACTTCCCTTGTATCTTCTGCTGATTTAGTTCATTCATATCACCATATTTTCATTTTCAGCATGAATTTTCACAAATTATGTACCATTGGTACCAGTGGAATTATGTACCATTAATGTATTTATTTTTTATCATAGAAGTGCTATTATTTTGTTTATTATTACCAGTATTTGCCATAGGTCTTGTCAGACCTAGCAACGTAGGATGTATTAAATGAATATCGAAATATTATTATTCTTTTTCTCCTTCTTCTTCTTCTTCTTCTTCTTCCTCTTATTCATCTTCTTTTTCTTCTTCTTCTTCTTCTTCTTCTTCCTCTTATTCATCTTCTTTTTCTTCTTCTTCTTCTTCTTCTTCTTCTTCTTCTTCTTCTTCTTCTTCTTCTTCTTCTTCTTCATCAACGATGTCTACAGCTGATTATAATACACCTGACGAATTGGCAACGTCTGTGATCGCGGGGTGAGGGGGGGCGTATAGGCTACTCAGCAGTTCCAATTTCCATCTGACTATTTTCGTGCGGTTGACTGACTATACACAATTGCAAAAGGAACAGCTGGAGTGTAATGTGGGTTGCCTATAAATGGTCAGGAATTCCAAGGCTTTAACATCAAGTCAGCTACCTCTTGATTTGTTATGATTCCCTGTTCCAGCATTTAACATTTCTAGTATGTCAAATGTAAGCCATTTCAATTTCCATCTGACTATTTTCGTGCGGTTGACAAGTGCAAAAGAAACAGCTGGAGTGTAATGTGGGTTGCCTATGAATGGTCAGGAATTCCAAGTCAGGAATCAAGTCAGCTACCTCTTGATTCGTTATGATTCCCTGTTCCAGAATTTAACATTTCTAGTACGCAAATAAGCTCATGGTGTCACCGAAAAGCCCACTAGACTTCGCTAGCACGAAGTAGAGAATAAAAAATTGTTTGTGCTAGATTCAAAACATCATTTCATCAGAGATGACCAGAATTCTACCAGGGCCACAGAAACATAGTAGAAATGTTTCGAATAGACGTTATTCCACTATAGCTGTTTAGCGCCACAAAAAAAGAAGAATAACTTTGTCCTCTCCTCCGTGGTAACGCTGAATACCCAGATCAAACAGTTCACCTGATCCAGTACCCAGTACCCAGTACAGTACCCAGATCCAGTTCAAACAGTTCACCTGATCCAGTACCCAGTACCCAGTACAGTACCCAAATCCAGTTCAAACAGTTCACTGATCCAGTACCCAGTACCCAGTACAGTACCCAAATCCAGTTCAAACAGTTCACCTGATCCAGTACCCAGTACCCAGTACAGTACCCAGATCCAGTTCAAACAGTTCACCTGATCCAGTACCCAGTACCCAGTACAGTACCCAAATCCAGTTCAAACAGTTCACCTGATCCAGTACCTAGTACCCAGTACAGTACCCAGATCCAGTTCAAACAGTTCACCTGATCCAGTACCCAGTACCCAGTACAGTACCCAGATCCAGTTCAAACAGTTCACCTGATCCAGTACCCAGTACCCAGTACAGTACCCAAATCCAGTTCAAACAGTTCACCTGATCCAGTACCTAGTACCCAGTACAGTACCCAGATCCAGTTCAAACAGTTCACCTGATCCAGTACCCAGTACCCAGTACAGTACCCAGATCCAGTTCAAACAGTTCACCTGATCCAGTACCTAGTACCCAGTACAGTACCCAGATCCAGTTCAAACAGTTCACCTGATCCAGTACCCAGTAACCAGTACAGTACCCAGATTCAGTTCAAACAGTTCACCTGTTCCGTTAAAATTCATAGGTGAATAATATGCAACTTGTGACTTTCGAGTTACAAGACAATAGAAAATGTGCCCCTGGGCGCAATCGACATGTAATTCAATTTATTCCATTTTATTCAACGTTAGATTTTGATATTCCATGTTTCAAACATCTGACTGTGGAAACTCCCACTTTTTACAGATTCCAATGACTTCACAACCATAACTCTTATTACCAACTGTGGATCAAGAGAACTACTTTATTGATTGATTGATTGATACAATAAGACCATCATCAAAATGATAGGGAGAGAAAAAATAAGGTATCCTTGTGCTATTCCTCTCCCAAATTTAAATAAAAGACTACACATAGTCCGATATAGAACTTGATCAAGATGTTCAGCGAACCATTCATTATACATTAGTCTTGAACTTAGACCAGTTATAGAATAGACACGGCCTATTGTATATTAGTACTTAAAGTCGATGAAGCCAACATCTACTGCCATATCGCCATATCGTGACGTCAGCATCGGATAAAAAATTTTTCTGCAGAGTTTGTTTACATTTTTTTCTATTTCTATTTCAGCGGGAGTTCACCATTTCCATAAATAATAATTTACTTCCATCTGAAATAGACAAAATCAGCTATGGAAAACAATGTGATCAAACTCTACAGAAAAGTTTTTTATCCGATACTGACGTTACGATATGGCTATATAAACAGTAAATGTTGGCTTCAGAGGCTAGACTTCCCAGCGTGTCTATTCTATTACTGGTCTAAGGTATTGAAAGATATCAAAAAGAGATTGAATTCTAATCAAACTCTCATACTCAAAAATCAATGAATTCGCTCGAAATTTTAACGGAATTTGTAGAGATTCAAGTGTCAATCAATCATGATCCAAGTGTAACATAAATTATAACAAATCACATAGTTGTTGGATCAATGAATAAAAAGCTTTAAATCCTTAGTATATCATGAATATATCCATTATTTCAGCAATTCTAGATGACCATTTGCAGCTCAATGACTATGAATCTGCTTTTGATGGTTATATTGTACAGCATTGAAGTATAGACATATTATAGTCTATCTCTTTTCTGTATAGGGCTACTTATAATAAAAATAGAAAGAAAAATAAAAATCACAGTACCCTTTTTGAATTATTTAATCACAGAATGTTTCGGACATTGATGCCATTTTCAAGTGATATGAAGTAAATAAATAAATACTGCTGGAAGAATCACATATACATATGATTTTATGAACTAAAACTATAGATTTTGGATTTAAATTCGCATGATTCTATCAAAAATGGGGTTATTGGTGTCTAAGTGGATTAAGTTTATTATTTTATCTCTGTTTAATTTTGCCGCTTTATAAATATAAAATTCTTCTTCAACATTCTAAATACTAAATTATGGTAATAAAAGTGGAAAACTGAATGTTAAAGAAGAATTTCATATTTATAAAGCGGCAAAATTAAACAGAGATAAAATAATAAAGTAAACTTAATCCAATTAGACACCAATAACCCCATTTTTGATAGAATCATGCGAATTTGAATCCAAAATCTATAGTTTCAGTTCATAAAATCATATGTGTACACTAACATTATTATGATCAAAATCTATAGTTTTAGTTCATAAAATCATATGAATACACTAACATATGATCAAAATAAGTATCTTCCAGCAGTATTTATTTATTTACTTCATATCACTTGAAAATGGCATCAATGTCCGAAACATGTTGTGATTAAATAATTCAAAAAGGGTACTGTGATTTTTATTTCTATTTCTATTTTTATATTATGGTCCTATTTAATGTTAAAATACAAGGTATTTAGTAATATTAGTAGTCAGATGGTTATTAGAATGGGAAACTACCTAAAATGATAGCTGTTATTTTTTTTAAAGTGATTTATATACTTTTGTGTGTTTTATTATAAACACCCGCCGAATTTGGCATGTTTACAGAGGTTTATTTGAATAATATTGTAGGAATACATCCAAAGCACATGAGATAATGTATCATGCATCATTTATACCCGAAGATTATAAAGATTTATATCCCATAAAGTTTTAATTCAACAGGGCCCTTAAAGTAATTTTTGTTTTTTTCTTGAGACTTTTTACTTCCAAATTACTTTATAATGCTACTCTTTTCAATGATTAGTGGTGATCGACTCCCCTCAATCTATTTTTCTTGATTTCAATTCGAGGTTTTCGAAAATTTGGCGATCAGAAAACCCTATTCCTCGAAACCCTTGTGTACGACCGAACCCACGCCCCTATTCACGGTTGGCCCTGCACCCTTGAGCTTGGCTTACATCCTTGGTGAGGCTGGCAACAAAACAAAGGCAACAATTTCAAAGTGTGATCAGCGGGAATCCGTCAGCTAACAAAGTTGCTCGATAAGTCTCTGAATCTGAATCTCCTCCACAACGAAAATTCACTTTCTGTACACTGTATCTGAAAAAACTGTCCACTTTGTGTTTTTTACCAATGATATGCTGATACTACAGAGTGATTCAGAGAAACGGGAAATTTCAAAAGTTAAATAATTTCAAGAAAAACAAATCTTTAAATAAAGTTTTTCATATGTTTTCAGGTGAATATTTGGGAAATACTTACTGTTTGATGAGAAATAAGGAAAACATTTCACCCCCTTCCAGCATTCGTGCTCTTGTAGAAAGTACAACAGTGTCAGTTTTTTCCTGCACAAAACTATTGAATGGGGTGATTTCAGTAAATGAGTCACCTATGCATTCCAAAACTTTCCCCCCATCGCTCCATTGAGTTGTACTATCAACCGAGCAATGGTTCAGCCTTTAGGTGCCATTTAGTCGCGACAGTACATGAGTCGCACTGTGCATAAGATAGGGAAAGACTGTACACGGGGACTGTAAACGAACAAATAACACAGAATTGATGGCTTTGCTTGATGTACCTTATTGGGCTATGAAATGGTAACTATCCAAATGTTCATAGGCGTAAAATAAACCAAGAAGATGGGAAAAGTATTTATACAATTAATTAATATGTTATGACAGTAAACAGAGTACATACCACTTGGACTCGCGACTGCTCGTGTGATTGAGTAGGGCGCGACTACCGGAAGGAGTAGCTTCATAAGCCTCTAATGATATTTACGTGGAACACAGCGTATAAAGTACAACGAAGTTATTGATTAAGTTTTTCGTCATGGAAAACAACTTCAATATAATTCTACACTTGAACAATAAGGAAGTACTGGGTTCGATTCCCGGGCTGACAAATAATTTTTGTATAGTAGCGCTCATCGAATTTCCATCTAGCTGTTTACCCGGCTGTCAATATTCGCAGTAGCAGAAGTCTCCAAGGTGATTCACAGCATGCAATTGACATTTTCGTTTAATAATAATTATTATTCGATATAATTTTCACTGAGGGAAGGCACTGAATGTTAATGCTCAAATGCAAGACCACACTGTTATGTGCCGCTGTTTGTATCAGCTATTTGCACTTCAAAACAAGAAGGAAATCAAACAAACTAAAAATTTGAGGATAGTCGATATAAACATAATTATTAAAAACAACAGCAAAGATAAACAATTCCAACTTCAATTCCAGATCTTACTTCAAATTAATCATATTTCATCACATGAATAGTAAAAAAATCTGGTGTGGCGCACTCACACAACTTTCCTTGCTCATTGAACTGTAAGCCCCATTCTTGAAGGAGAATAATTTAGGGGAATAGCATAAGATATTTGACACTACGATCAGACTACTGTATATGTGTATACCGTATATAATTGTTTTCAGAGTACTTTTTCCTTTGTGTAAATTGTGAAATCCGATGATATTTTTAAAAGTCGTCAAAACAGCTGTTCTACAGATGAAATATCTCGACAATGTGTTCTTTTTATGAACTGCTCTACCTGCCTACCTCATGCACGAGAAGGAGGCTACAAAGTCCATTTCTCAAGGTTGGGGTGGACCCCCCCATTAGTTTCCCAGAAAGGAGACTCATGCTAGTTGATAGAGCTGATAAATAACTATACAGGGTATGAATTTGAAAAAAATCGGCCAAGTCATTTTTGAGAAAATCGTGAAAAACATGGTTTTTTGTAATTTTTCTCAAGAATATTACGGAGCTCCTGCAATTTTCTCTGAAATGAGACTCATGTCAGTCGATAGGGCTTATGAATAGCTAAGCCAGTTCAAAGTACTTAAAATTAGACAAATTTTTGTAAAGAATTTAATTGTGTATCTGAAATAAAAAAAAGAAATCTGTTCACAGCTCATGTAAAAAGTACAGTTTCCGTTCGCCTGCCATTTTTCCTGTACCACGAACGGACCTAACTGTGTGTGGGAGGCAATTTGATCATAATATGCCATAAATTAATCAATTGTATACCGGAACATTTTCTCATCAACAGGATCTCATAGACAACTTTGAAAGTAATAGAGGATTGAATGAAATTGCAGGGTGAATTCAATAATATCTTGTAGTAATTTAATACTTCTGTACTTATATATACTTTTTAATTTTTCTTTTCTTTCTCTTTCTCCATACATTCTTCTTTCGCCTTTCATCCTTTTTTCTCTTCTCTTCTACTTCTCCTCTCACTCTCTAAAACTTAACTTTTTGTGAAAATAAGAGTGTTTTACATTTTCCCTTAAAAACTATATCAGTTTAGTACTATGTACATATGCCAGCGCACAAACCTAGGTTTTGCTGGCTTTGTCACATAGAAAACAAGTTATTTTTAATTTTAAGAGTTAATGTGTTATTGGAATCTTATTATGTATTTCTTGCTTTTATATTATTTTTATAATTCATAGTCTATTTATTTATTTATTTAGTTTCTGTATGAACTATGACTGTTATTATAATTTCTTCTTTCGAAATAAATTTTTATGCTTTTTCCCCGATATTATTGTACTACACGGAGACCTGAATATTTTTCGATAACACTATACTGTACATCTGATCCTATCCATATTGTACAGACAAATCATGTGTGAAATTAAACATGTTGATCTCTCTATTCAAATCCCACTTCAAATGCACTGGAAATACAAAAATAGAAGGAGATAATTGCATTTATCACTTCACCTGTGACTGTTGAATTATACAAAATACTGAGAAAGAAAACTGTAGAGTCGTCAGCATTCAAATCATGTGTGATCAATCTATTCTGCTGTGCAATGCAAACCAATCAATTGGGAATTTATTCTGCTGAATGGTTTATTGATTGTAACGTTTCAGTTCTGCTCTGATTTGATTGCTCTTGGTGATGCTCACTAGCTCTCAATCAATCAAAATCATGCAAGAACAAATAAAGTTACGAAATTGGCAATAAAACTGGATAATGAATGAATTTATTCATTTTCTCTCTCTAAGGGCCGGTTTCCGAGCCCGCGATTCAGCCAAGTTCTAGACTATGAATAGATGGAGTTAGAAAATTGACTTTTCCTACAGGTACCTTGGGAAGTGACCATTTCTGCACTGATTGCAGGCCGCAAAGAATCACTTTTCCGCTCTAGGGCGCAAAGTATTACTTTGCGAACTCTTATTGCTTTGCGTATTATCTTGCAGCCATCCCAATCAGCTGTTGACATTGTTGGCGTGTATTTTGAATGCGAATTTGATCTATCTATATTTTTCTGATTTTCAAATAAATAAAAATGAGAACTCATTAAGTTATACATTTTGAATATTATTAATTATTCATTATTTCAAATAATATTTTCTTCATTCATAAATTGATTGGTTGAAAAATTATTTATAAATTAAGATTTACTCAAAATTTTCAAATTAATTGGTTTGATTCAATTTTCTATTTGAATAAATAATCGATTATTAATTTTCAATTGTATTATCAAGTTTAAAATAAATTAAAGTTGTTATAAATAACAAAATTATACAGACAAACATTTGATGGATTTCAGCCATCATTTTACCCATAATCAACCACTTTTCATATTCAATGGTAACTGTAGGAAGAATTTAATGTGAAATACGTCCGCAAAGTTCCCCTGCTGCCCTCAAGAAACCATTCAGCCCTTGTCTACGGCTCGTGCGTAAACGTTTCTTTCGGTGCAGCAAACTGTCACTTTGCGCACTAGTTGCACAAATAACTATTCCGAAACGGGGCGTAGTCGTAGTCCAATTTTGAATTAAAATATCGGGGCAATAATATTTTATTTATTGATAAACAGAACACAATTCTTTGAAATGATCGTGTTTATATTTTACAGCTGGCTATACGTCAGCTTAAGAATTTTGGGGATGAGATATTTCGATTTTCCACAGACGCACTTTTTTACTATCCACAGACGACGAAAGTGTCAGCTGTTTTTCCAAGGATGAATTATCATTTTAATGTCGTTCAGCGAGTTTTCCCAGGGATGAGACTTAGTGCAATCAAATTTTCATATCATAATCCTACTATGTTTCAAATTTCGTGAAAATCGTAAGAGCCGTTTTCGAGATCAGTTGAACATAAATAAATATATAGAAATTGCTTGCTTAATATAATAGGATTTTCTAAAAACTGGAAAATTCTACACCAAATAAATGAATGAGTGGAAATAGTGTAAAGTTTAAGCTATTTTGAATTATTTAGGAAAGTTTCATATCGTGAAGGAAAAACGCTTCCAATTATAGAAATGAGAAAATAAAGATTATCATAAAAGCTAGGACTAGGCCCCGTTTCAGAGAGCTAATTTTCTGACTCCAGCTGTCTAGAACTTAGCTAAATCCCGAGCTCGGAAACCGACCCTTAATGTATTTAGAAAAGGCTTCTCACTCTTTCTGAACAATTTATTACATTACTGAAGAAAAGCGTATTGAGTCAATGAATCAAGGTAGTCGCCGAAAATAGCATTGGAAGCGATAGCAAAACTATTCTCTTAAACTTTTATCGTTGACTAGCCGTCAGGCTCGCTTCACTCGCCATATCCGTCTAGCCAGGAGGCTCCGCAGTCCGCACCCTGGACCCCCGACTGGATCGTCCAAAAATGAGATCAGCGGGCTCGCTTCGCTTAGTTTAGAAAACGCAAAAAAAACTGAGAAAAACGTGGGAAAAACGCTGATTTTTGGCGTATCTTTGATGAAATATTAAAGTCACCTCATCAAAAATTTTTTAGACCCTAGCTAAGCCCTTGTACCAAATTTGAACATTTTCTGTCTATTACTTGATGAAAGAACTGAGAAAACGCAAAAAACGCTAATTTTGGGCGTATCTTTGACGTTATTGCAAATTCCTTCTCACACAACATTATTACACCCCAGCTGAGCTTCTGTAGTAAATTTGAACATTTTCTGTTCATTTGTACTCGATAAATCTGAGAAAAAGCAAAAAAACGCAGGAAAAACGCTAATTTTGGGCGTACCTTTGGCGTTATTTCAAATTCCTTCCAACACAACATTATTACACCCCAGCTGAGCTTCTGTAGTGAATTTGAACATTTTCTGTTCATTTGTTCTCGATAAAGCTGAGGAAGAGCAAAAAAATGCTGGAAAAACGCTAATTTTGGGCGTACCTTTGGCGTTATTTCAAATTCCTTCCAACACAACATTATTACACCCCAGCTGAGCTTCTGTAGTGAATTTGAACATTTTCTGTTCATTTGTTCTCGATAAAGCTGAGGAGAGCAAAAAAATGCTGGAAAAACGCTAATTTTGGGCGTACCTTTGGCGTTATTTCAAATTCCTTCCAACACAACATTATTACACCCCAGCTGAGCTTCTTTAGTGAATTTGAACATTTTCTGTTCATTTGTTCTCGATAAAGCTGAGGAAGAGCAAAAAAACGCTGGAAAAACGCAAATTTTGGGCGTATCTTTGGCGTTATTTCAAATTCCTTCTAACACAACATTATTCCAACCTACCTTAGCTTCTGTACTGAATTTGAACAATTTCTGTTCATTTGTTCTCGACAAATCTGAGAAAACGCTGGAAAAACGCTAATTTTGGGCGTATCTTTGATATTATTGCGAATTTCTTCTAACACAACATTATTACACCCTAGCTGAGCTTCTGTACTAAATTTGAACATTTTCTGTTCTTTTGTTCTCGATAAAGCTGTGAAACGCTAAAAAACGCTAGAAAAACGCAGATTTAGGGCGTATCATTGGAAATTTCTCCAAATCCGTTCTTAGTGCGCCTCTAAACGGCCAACTGAACATAACTACCAAATTTGAACGTTTTTGGTCTTGTAGATTATTAGTTCTGCGAGTGAGTGAGTCAGTCAGTCAGTCAGTGAGTGCCATTTCGCTTTTTTTCAAGATAAGGCAAGGTGTATTTTCCATCATCTCTGCTATATTCTCGCGATCATCAACATTTGATTATGGAATTCGCCTTATGTTTCTAAAACACGGTTCTGTGTAGACGATTGGTTTAAATACTTGAGTATGAGCTCATTTGAAGTCATTGTCAAACCAGTGACAATTTTGAGTATATATTACACTGATTTATTGATATTTTTCCTCCATGAAACTCAAATGAAAAACGATATACCCAGTCCCATCAAACTATTGACTTGGATAACAAATTCTTTAATCGATTGAAACTTGTATTTCATGTCTTTATAAATCGTTCTTAAAAGAGCACTAATTTAATATTGATACTCCAAATTCTACTTATATTGTACATTAGATTAACAAAGCATTACAGTAAATTTGAACATTTCCCCGTGCAGTTTATGGTCACATGTATTTGTGATTTATTCTGTTTGTACAATAAAATAGGTTTGTGAACATTATGATCACCAGAGATGGAAGATAATCCATTTTCCATTCAATAACAAATTTTCCGAATTTATACTACCGATTCAAAGAAAATCCTTCTCAAGACCAAATGATCAATCATAATTGGAAGGATATCCAATACAATCTAACTGTAATTGAGAGATATATTGCGATTGAGCAATCCTTCTGAGTACAATCATTTTGTTCCACAGATAATTGAGGAAATTCGATGTTTTCCTCATTTGAAACGCTGTTTGAACCATGTCTCTTCTAGTCTCATTATACTGTATCATCTCTATGGGGGATCATCCAATCACTGCTTCAACTCTATACTGTTTGTTGAGAGACTGTTTGCTTGCATCAATAGGCAACATTACGCCATCATATTCATATCAAGTAATCAGCTATTCAATGCAATCTAATGCATTGAATGCCTCATTTCAATAAAGAATAAAGGGGTGACGGTTGTTTCCTCACTCGGTCTCGCAAACTAATTAAAACCAACCATCAAGTGACCACTTCAGATTAATTATCAAAATTATTCTTCTTCATTTGCAGAAGCCTTCCAATCATTCATACTCAATTCAAACTCAAATTCAATTAATTTCTCGTTTACTGCTTTCAAAACTTGGGTATCTCTTCAAGTTGGAGAAGGTGGAAAAGAATCATGGACAATTTGTAAATATATATATTTATATTAAATTGAGTTTGTAAATTCTGTTATTTCGAAGATGTTTTTTGCAACTGCCAATCAAAATATTGTAAACTGCATCCCGAACGAGCTCATCGGTGTGCCTATTGAGTTTGTTCCAATAAATATTAAAAACTGGATACTTTACAAGTATTACTTCCATATTAATATTTTATGAGTTCAAAATTTTTTCTGCTTTTAAAACTATTCATTATTGTCAGGATCAATTCACAATTGATAGCATTTATTTTAAATATACTTACCATTGTTTGAATAAGAAGATTCCATTTCAAATTATTAGTTTAAGATTTAGAAACAGTTAAGTCTCTACTCCTACTGGCGAACAAATGTTTCACTTATGCCAGAAGTTCTTCACCTCCAGTCGTTTTTTTTCAGATAGTTGATATAGATATTTAGAATAATAATTATTGTTCTTTTTTCTCTGATTGTCACATCTTTGTACTGTTTTCTGTGTTTTGGTGAAATAAATTGAATTGAAATTAAAAAATTGAATTATTAGTATTATTCAAACCCTCTCATTACCAGAAATTTTTTAACCAGATCACTCCAGTGTTATCGGATGGGCACGTTAAACTGTCGGTCCCGGCTGAAGTATGACAGTCGTAAGCCCCATTGATGGCTTAAATTATATATACAGACGGTGGGACCTTCCCGCACGGGACAACAAAAGCCATACGAATTTACTTTTTACCACAAACTACCTCAATAATTAAGAGGCTTTTGTTTTTTAATGAATGTCAATAACGCTATTACTATCATTTCAAGTGAATCGTGGTATTAGAATGAATATATGATGTTTGTGCAAGACGGAAAATTATTGTAAGAAACATTGCAATTTCAAATTTATTCATATATTAATAACAAATTCTCCCCAACTTCTACTCGAATCGAATAAATTTAATACAGATTTGTCAATGAATTATTAATTAGTGAAGCCACTTGCGGTAAAATAATTTACTTTAATAATATACTTTATTATTAAAGTAAATTATTTTACCGCAAGTGGCTTCACTAATTAATAATTCATTGACAAATCTGTATTAAATGTATTCGAGTGGAAGTTGGGGTGAATTTGTTATTAACATGAATAAATTTGAAATTGCAATGTTTCTTACAATAATTTTCCGTCTTGCACAAACATCATATATTCATTCTAATACCACGATTCACTTGAAATGATAGTAATAGCGTTATTGACATTCATTAAAAAAACAAAAGCCTCTTAATTATTGAGGTAGTTTGTGGTTAAAAAGTAAATTCGTATGGCTTTTGTTGTCCCGTGCGGGAAGGTCCCACCGTTTGTATATATAATTTAAGCCATCAATGGGGCTTACGACTGTCATACTTCAGCCGGGACCGACAGTTTAATGTGCCCATCCGATAACACTGGAGTGATCTGGTTAAAAAACTTCTGGTAATGAGAGGGTTTGAATAATACTAATAATTCAATTTTTTAATTTCAATTCAATTTATTTCACCAAAACACAGAAAACAGTACAAAGATGTGACAATCAGAGAAAAAAGAACAATAATTATTATTCTAAATATCTATATCAACTATCTGAAAAAAAACGACTGGAGGTGAAGAACTTCTGGCATAAGTGAAACATTTGTTCGCCAGTAGGAGTAGAGACTTAACTGTTTCTAAATCTTAAACTAATAATTTGAAATGGAATCTTCTTATTCAAACAATGGTAAGTATATTTAAAATAAATGCTATCAATTGTGAATTGATCCTGACAATAATGAATAGTTTTAAAAGCAGAAAAAATTTTGAACTCATAAAATATTAATATGGAAGTAATACTTGTAAAGTATCCAGTTTTTAATATTTATTGGAACAAACTCAATAGGCACACCGATGAGCTCGTTCGGGATGCAGTTTACAATATTTTGATTGGCAGTTGCAAAAAACATCTTCGAAATAACAGAATTTACAAACTCAATTTAATATAAATATATATATTACAAATTGTCCATGATTCTTTTTCACCTTCTCCAACTTGAAATACCCAAGTTTTGAAAGCAGTAAACGAGAAATTAATTGAATTTGAGTTTGAATTGAGTATGAATGATTGGAAGGCTTCTGCAAATGAAGAAGAATAATTTTGATAATTAATCTGAAGTGGTCACTTGATGGTTGGTTTTAATTAGTTTGCGAGACCGAGTGAGGAAACAACCGTCACCCTCAATGAGTCTGGGTGATCACTCCAACTGCTAAACTATTAGAAGCGAGTTCTCAAGAACAAATGGGTGGCTTGGGGCTTCGATTCGTGCATGTGGAAGAATGTGTCTGAGAAAACAAATCTGGAATTGGAACGTTGTAGTTGAAGGGATGAATTGGAAAACACAAGTTTTGCCTGGAAATAGCGCAGCTGGCAGTCTGCATTGAATAGTGTCGAGGGTTTGGGGTCGGAAAGTTAACACCAACCATCGATTCACTAGAGAACAGTCAGCATTGGTTGAACGGCGGGCATCGATGTCATTCATGCTGACAGATTAAAGTGAATCTATCCGTGGAAGTTGGTCTGGTGTGTGGACTTGTATGGGAACATGCACACTCTTCATGCTATTATTGGAGGCTTCAACCCTTCCATGGTCATCACTTTCAGAGGCTGTATGACTCGAGTGGTCTGTGGATGTCTGTTTGAAATTATCGCGTATTCACCTCTACGGCTCGATTCAAGTGGATCGCAAAGCGATGAACGTAAGAGACTGTAGTCTATAGGAAAAATCTGATCAAGCACTTCTCACCCAATTATTATTCACTATAAATTTTCCTATAATACTATATCCAATGATAGAATTACTATATAGTAATATTATAGATCGCATAAAGTATATAAGTTATACAAATTTCTGATTAAGTGGACTGTAATTTTAATCGATTTAATATTTAATATATTCTGGCAGAAAAATACTAATGAAACCATTCATGATGCAATGAAAATCTCTATTATTAAAACTTACCCCGGCTGATGATCTATGCTGTAAGTCAGATTATGATAGATCGCACAACAATGGGCGTAAGAGACCGTAGTCTATAAGAGAATATAAATAAAATTAGAAATCAGAGTACCCTCTTTAAATTGTTCAATCACGACATGTTACAGCTATATAATGTCATTATCGAGTCAACAATATCACTAAGAATTTCTAATGAGATATTCGCTGTTAAAATTTTCAAGTACCTGGTATGTTAGAGTAGAAAAATTAGCTCATTAGTCTCCAGACTAGATAGCTATAGTATTGACAATAATAAAAAGAAAACAATATCGAGTCATAACCGGAACATGTCGTGGTTGAAAAATTTTAAAAGTGTAATTAGATTTACAATTTAATTCATATTCAAGAGTAGCCCTAAAGAAAAAAAGACAATTCTATAGGAAAATTATGATGAAGCACTTCTCATCCAATAATTATGAACTATAAATTCCCATAATACTATATCCAATTATTTATCCCTTTAATACTGATAAAATTGAAACGAATGCAGCAATTCAATTCAACAAATTCTATAATAGAAGGAAGATTTCAGTTCAAACAACTGCTGAGTTAAATCTTCCATCTTTGTTCCCTGGCCGGAATGACTAAAATCTTAACTGAATGAAGCTGTTTAGAGAGTGCCTGGTGGGCGAAGTGGTGGAGATTTCCTTTCAAGATCTAGATACACTGATCAATTGACCGGCTTTTTAAATAATTCTCTTTTTCGATCGATAGATTTTAATAGCGATCTTACAACGTGTTCTGTGTACAATAGAAGCGTTATATCAGTACAGCAGTTTAGCTACCATGGTGATTCCAAACTAAGAATGAGTGAATAAATAAATGTATCATTTTCAAAGATTATACTGAAATGAAAAAAAATACTGGATTAGCAAGAGATGAGGCTACACACACATCGATTTTTGCCGTCCTTATAAATTCTATTAGATTAAACAGATGTCAAACAGATTATGTTTTTTAAGTTCCGTTTAATCTGCTAGAATACGTAAGGATGGTAAAATATCGTACGAACAAAAATCGATGTGGCTTTAGTATGTCTTCTTTATTTATCATGATTCAAAGGTATATTCATACTCATATTCATATATTTGACAGCATATTCTACATCTATACAATTCAACAATATGAGCATATTACGAAATGAAAAAATGCTTTATGAGGCGGAGATAGAACTTTTACAGGACATAATATTAAAATATCACTAGGGGCCGGTTTCCGAGCTCGGGATTTAACAAAGTCCTAGACTTTAAACAACTGGAGTCAGAAAATTGGCTTTCCAAAACGGGAAAGCCGTTGTGAAAGTCATTTTCATAGTTATGTTTTAATTAAATTTCGAAAAACTAGAAAATTGAACACAAAATAAAATAAAGACGAAACATTTCTCACCCAATAATTATTATACACTATCAATTTTCCTATAGTACTATATCCAATTATTTATTCCTTTAATACTGATGGAATTGAAATAAAGGCAGCAATTCAATTTAAAAAATTCTATAATAGAAGGAAGCTTTCATAAAAATTGCAGTTCAACTAACTGCTGGGTTAAATCCTCCTTCTTCGATCCCTGGCCGGAATGGCTAACATCTTAATTGAATAAAGCTGTTTAGAGAGTGCGAAGTGGTAAAGATTTCCTTTCAAGATTTAGATTAAATGCACTGTTCAATTGGCCGGGTTTTAAAATAATTATATTTTTCGATCGATAGATTTTAGTAGCGATCTTACAACGTGTTCTGTTATATTTTAGAAGCGTTATATTAGTACAGCAGTTAGGCTACCACGATGATTCCAAAGTAAGAATGAGTGGGTAAATAAATTTATCATTTTCAAACATTATACTGAAATGAAAAAAAAAAAATACTGGATTAGCAGGAGATGAATAGACTGAGGCTAGCTACACACACATCGACTTTTACCGTTTAATCTAATGCTATTAGATTAAACAGATGATGTCCAACAGATGATGATTTTTAAGTTCCGTTTTCTGCTAGATTTTATAAGGACGGCAAAATATCGTAGAAAACAAAAATCTATGTGGCTTCAGTATGTCTTCTTTATTTATCAAGATTCAAAGGTATATTCATACTCATAATCATATATTCGACAGCATATTCTACATCTATACAATTCAACAATATGAGCATATTACGAAATGAAAAAATGCTTTATGAGGCGGAGATAGAACTTTTACAGGACTTAATATTATAATATCACTAAGACATTTCTACAGTTATCTAAAAATATGTGGATACTGTTCATCCTAGCTCCTGAGCGCGAACAAAATTCTTAATTTTCATGTATAGTCAAAAATAATGACAGAATTAGTGTATTCCATGATCGTATCTCTGTTCGCCATGGGATATTGTATTCTCTCTATTCTTTTACGGTTCTTGTGGAAGAATTTGTATTTCAAGTGTTAATATTTATTAAAAAAGAATCTACATTTTAAGGTTAGTTCTAGACAACAAAACTTACCTACTATTCTCAATTGTAGTGAAAACAGTTACTCGACCAAGTAAGTAGGGTAGAGTTAGCTCAGTAGAGTTAGTATGCCAGTTACTCGACCACCAACTCTACTAGTGAAAACCAGCCTATGAATTTGTATTTCATTACTCAAAGAAATTATTATTGTGTTTTAATTCTAGAATGTACCACTTATCCCTACATCCATAGATGCAATATCATTCTTAACTTATTATATGACACGTGCTCCGCCAGGTTCAAATAAAAAATTCGACAAACTGAAAACTTGACGTAATGGAATCTTGAAGAATTGGAAATAGACCTATAATCATCCACCGTAAATTAAAATCTATATGCAAAATTTCAAGTTAATCAGTTCAGTAAATCAGACGTGATGATGCGTCATTCGTAAATTTCATGTAGACTACAAGCCGATTATTTATTATTATTATTTAAGAATTTATTCAAGCCGATTATTATTTTATTTATTATTATGAATGATGGGAAAGGAGAAGCAGGCTTAAGCCCACTGATAACTATAAAATACTAACTTTATTAGTGGAGGCTATTCTTATTTATCTGGTAATTGATAATCAAACGTTGAAACTTGAAAAAACTCAAACTTGTAAAACCACAGCTGATCACATAAATTCAACCATATTTATTTATTCAATTTGAATTTGTTTTCTATTATGTATAGTTATTATGTATAGTCTTCCGTATAGTTATTGAACAGATATTGTTAAAGGATAGACAACTCGTTATCGTCAAACGTATCAGATGAAAATCCTCAAAGGTTCACTAGGAAACGAAGTTCTGTGAGGTTGTAAACAGAAATAGATGCAAAGAACAAAGGTGAATGAAGGGAGAAGTTAGATGGGAACAAGTAGTTGGAAAGACACTTGAAAAAGTAATGAATGGAAGCTGAAGTTCTAAGAGTTGAGTTAGAATGTTGCCCAGCTTGTGAAAAACTGATGTAAAGTGGAGTTCGATACTCTGCCAACATGTGTGTACTTGAATGTGTGCCCCTAAGGATTTGATGCAATTTCCATTGTTCGCTTTCGCGATTTGAAAAATGCGAGTTCAACAAATAATTCATATTTTCCACCATACTTTCCGAAATTATAGGAGAACATTTTGAAGTGCTATTACATTAATGGAATAAGTTCATATGTCACATCCCACTCGTATGTTATCCCACTCATTTGATTGAAATATACCTTATGAACTTGGTCTCTCCACGTCTTTCTCATTGGGTTTGAATTTCTGTACTACTAACTAGTAGTTCTGTGAACAGTAGACCACGCGCAGTATTATAAGCCACAGCCTCCTCTATGATACTGTTCATTAAGCCTGTTTTCATGATTAATTTGAAGTAAGATCGAAAATTGAAGTTGGAATTGTTCATATTTGATTTTGTTTTTAATAATTATGTTTACACAAACTGTTCTAAAATTTTTAGTTTCTTTGGTTTCATTCCTGTTTTGGAGTACAAATGGCACATAACAGTGTGGTCCTGCATTTGAGCATCAATCTTTAGTGCCTTCGAGCAATAAAAATTATATTGAAGTTGTTTCCCATGAGGAAAAACTTCATAATACCTTTGTTGTACTCTATACGCTGTGTTTCACGTAAATACCATCAGAGGCTGATGGAGCTCCTCCTTAAAACCTGGTTTTCACTAGTAGAGTTGGTGGTCGAGTAACTGGTATACTAACTCTACTCTACTTACTTGGTCGAGTAGCTGTTTTCACTACAATTGAGAATAGTAGGTAAGATTTGTTGTCCAGTGAACAGAACTAACTTTAAAATGTCAAGACTTTTTAATAAATAAACACTTAAACACGTTATTAAATAAGTTAACACTTTTTAATAAATTAATACTTTTCAATAAATAACAATACTTCTTAAACTTGAAATCTTACGGCATGGCTCTACTCTACTTGCTCGAGACTATTTTCATTAGCATAGTAGTGGTAGAGTAGAGTGAGAAACGGTGGTGGGGGAAGGAAAGTGGTAGGGAACCATCCCACGGTGTTATACCACTCTACTTAAAACTAGTACTCTACCATGAACGTTTTCATTGGGAGAGTTCACAAGATAGTTAGTACTTACCCAATGAACTCTACTACTAACTCTACTAATGAAAACCAGGCTTTAGAGTAAATTCTATCCTGTCGTGTCGTGTCGGCAAGATATCGGTATGAAAACGGTCAAAGGCTGACGTATAGACAATACTAATCATCTGTTATAAACAACAAACTTTCATCAAAAGCTTATTTCCTACAAGGCATACTGTCATCTGATCTTCCCGAGTTGAAAGCAGAGAAAAATCGAGACAAAATATTATGCTACTTTGAGTTAATAATTGCATGCAATTATTAATCCATTCGAGAGCTGATTAATCATGAATAATTCTATAGTCCGATTTTCACAGTAATATTAGACTTTGAAGCAAATTCCTTTTTTTCCATCCTTAAAATTCAAAACTTCAAAAAACTTTATATATAGGCCTACGTTGACGCGCAATTCATAAAGGAACATACCTGTCAAATTTCATGAAAATCTATTGCCGCGTTTCGCCATGAATGCGGAGCAAACATATGAACATACATGCATAAAAACATAAAGCGAAATGTAAAACCATCGACTTGATTCTTAGACCTCACTCAATACTTCGCTCAACAAAAATCTTAGAACCAAATTCACCAAAAACGAAAACTCAGTTTGAGCAGCAGTTGGTTTTAAGTCAGATGATTTTGTAATATGATTTTTTGTCTATTAAGAATCAACTGGCGCTCAAACCAAGTTTTCGTTTTGGTGAATTCGGTCCTTACTCTAGTGGGATCTACGCTATAATGAGAGTTTTTTATTAACATTGGTTTTGCTATTCTTGTCTATCATTCGACAGAGGAGTTAGCGCTATCTTTTTCTAGCTATGCAACATTGCTAGGTCGTTTTTTAACAATGTAGAAATATGATTAATCAACAAAATATTTAATCTCAATTATGAAAATCCACGATTTAATCATTGATAAATATTTTTTGCCGATTGAAATTAATATAATTGATTATTTTAAACAATAATGAACAGTTAAAATAACATATATACCGCAGTATCAGCTATCCACAAGAAGGCGGAGAAGCAAGGCAGAGAATCATCAACGCTGTTCTCTTATCTTCCTCCCCAGTTATTATAACGTGGAACTCACTATAATAAATATGTAATGTCCCAAAAATTCCGAGGTCTACTGTTCGAGAAACTATCAAAAGTTCTTTATTGGTTCTTCAAAACAAAAAATATACAAAAAAAAAACAAAACGTTCAGCAAAAATATAAGCAGAAACCAAACACCTGAAAGGAAGATCCTGTGCACAGGTGAAAGTTGCTAATACAAGAATAGAACAGAATAGCTGCCTTTATTTTTACCTAGGAGGGCGGAGTTAGGGTGCAGCCGGCCCTCTCTCACACTCAACCCTCCAATACAACACTAAATAATTACTAGATAAAACAATCAAATTCAGAAAAAAAATATATTCAATATTACAAACAAGGTGAATAAATATTATTAAAATACAAAAATAATAATAAATGGAGAAAAAAAAACGAAACCTAAATTATAATTGAGATATGAATAGAAATTAAAGAATAAAAATTGAAATAATACAATGTAACAAAAGAAGAAGTAGAAATAGAAAAAAAAGAAGAAGAAGAAGAAGAAGGAGGAGGAGAAGAAGAAGAAAAGAAGAAGAAGAAGAAGAAGAAGAAGAAGAAGAAGAGAAGAAGAAGAAGAAGAAGAAGAGGAAGAAAGAGAAATAATAAATATCGAATTGTTTTGAGAAAAAGAAGAAAGAAAGAAAACTGACCAATGAACCATTTGCTAGGTCCAGCCACCCACACCACCCCTGATCCACCTAACAGAATCGGTCTGAAGAGAAAGGGAACATGTCAAAATCAGAATTTCTCAGGGGAGAGGAAAAACTGAATACAGATAAAAGTATTGATAATTTCAAGATTGTTTTTGTCATTAGGGTGCAAACTCTTTCAAGACAACAATTTTAATCCTGTATAAGCACTTATATAAGATTCACCCCTTGAAATTGAGTTTTTTGTCAACTTCCTTTTACTCATGATGATATTATAAATCATCACTCTTCAACTTTTACAATAAACACCTCAACCGAAAGCAATCTAACCTTAAAGCAACGCGTGAATCAAAGGTAACCTTGTGTCAATAGAACAAGTAATAATTTGTATTCCTGTCACACTGCTATACGGCAAACTCCTGAAAGCTCGATTGTGTATGGAGGAACAAATTCGTCAATTTTCATGATCCTAGATTTAAAATCCGCTTTCATACAAGTGCATTCATGGATCATTCTCACCTTCAAAAATTACTCTATTTGAAGAAAACATCGTCACATTATTTCCAGCCGATTCAGATCTTTTTTTTTTTTGTTTCGTGTGATAGATTATCTTCCATCTTCATCAATGGGTGCATGACTGGAAGTTCCTTTCTACAAGTACTATTCACTTGTTCTGACCAGTCAAGTTGTCATCGGATGGGCACGTTAAACTGTCGGTCCCGGCTGAAGTATGACAGTAGTAAGGCCCATTGACGGCTTAAATTATATATTCAGGCAGTGGGACCACCTTCCCGCAAGGGACTCCCCACCAACATAAGCCGAATTTACTTTTTTACCAGTCAAGCTGTGGGATTTCTTTAGAAATCTGTCAAATTCTGTAAGGATTCAATAAATACAATGAAAGTAATTCAATTCAAGAGTGTTAGTACAGATACGTGTCTGTGGTTGTCTGTGGTATGGAATGGGAGTCCCAGATTGTTTTTACTGAGTTGCAGTGGTAAAGTCCATTACAATCGATGGTTATTGGTAGATCAAAATCGTTCATTTCCACATTTGCTTAATTCGGCCAGTCATCTTTCAATATTTTTTGTCCTCTCCTTCGAGATAACTATAAAATCACACATTACTCATAAACTTCATAAATATTGTTGTTTTGTAAGATGTCTATGCAGTGTTCTTGCAGCTCTTCAAATGTTGGAAAATACTAATCTCTGGTTTCAAGGATACTCACTTATTGATTCTAATGGACCATTGAACCTATAGATTTGTAGAGAAAAGAGTCATATTAAATGAAAATACTAAGAAATTGTCAAAAACCACAGATTTATTGATATCAATAAATCTGTGGTTTTTAACAATTTCTCAGTATTTTCATTCAATATGTATAATTATCACAATATCAACTTCTCAACTACACAAAAAAAAAGAGAATAGAGTCATTTCAGTCAAAAAGTCAGTTTTTTAGGTCATTTCAACTCGAAAATGGCCTTAGTCGAAACTAGTCGTTAAAATATTTCAAAGTTTTTGATAAAATGGTACTAAACGTTTTTATATTGTTTTTATTTAGATTTGAAGAGCTATAAGATTCGATAGAAGTCCTAAGACTTGGAGTAAAGTCCTCGGACTTGGAATAAAACTTGGAATAGAATAAATAATTGTTGGAAGTCCTTGAATTCTGGCCTTGAATTATATTTAAAAATCTAAAGCAGTGTTGGTCTCTTCCAATCGATTGAATTTGAAGAGACTTCGACCGTCTCCGGTTCGCCGTGGACATTCATATTTTCTTCATCATGAAAGTGGTATATCCGAGAGTGATTTCTAAGTTTGATAGGTCCTTTGTAATGTGTTGGTCGCCGCTGAAAGTACAAAAGCCACTAAGGTAGAAGTGATGGGGCTTTGAAATTATTATGAAAGCTACAACCGAGAGTGAGGTCAGTTTGAGAAATTTGTTCTGCTCCATCGCTCTGAAAAGATTGACTGGAAAGAAAAAGACAGAGTGAGATAGAGATGTGTGACCGAGTTCAACAAAAGTTGACAGGGGAACGGAAAGCTAGGAGTCAAGAGAGTACTCGAGGAAAAACCAGGGTTGGGGTGTTTTGTGACGGGATTACGAAGTGAAAGTGCTACATCAAGAAACTCTAGACCAAGCACAGTCTCGCCTTTGTCTACTTGCGCACAAACTGAACAATAAATGATAGTAACTGCTTTTATTACTGGGGGAAATTGTTCCATTCTAATAAACATTAATCACTTTATATCTCCTTAGCACCATTTCAAGGGAAGTTTTAATTTGGACAATAATTTCTGTACCTCAGAGTTAGAGGGGCGTAAGTCTCAAACGGCTGATTTTACAGGAGAGCCCAAAAAGTATAACACTCCCAGCCTGAGCTAAAGAGCGTAAGTCGAACCAGCATTATACTCACTTGTGAATTATTGGATTCACATTGTTTCAGTTTTAATGCTTACTGGACTTACGCTCTTTCTGCTCTGGCTATCTTCAAAACTGCGGAGGACTTACTTTATCATGAATCTATAGAGTTCGAAAAATTCAACAAAACCCACTAAAAACATCACTAAATCAAAAACCAAAATCACCACTAAAAACAAAAACAGAATCTACATTTGCCGACCACCAAAATTCAAGAAAATCACAAACACACAAACATAAATACTGATCTTCAAATCATGCACATAAAAAACAAAGGACCAGAATTGGAACACAATGGAACAGTTTTAGATATACACCCAATTTAAAAGCAATTAAACGAACAAACCAACTTCAAATCCCACATCCTTTTTGATTACCTTTTCAGCCACAACAAACCCAATAGACACCAATAGACACCAACAGCACCAACAGACACTAATCCAATAGACACCAACAGCACACTAAAAATTGCCATTCTATCCTTCTACTCGTCTATGAATACAACCAAGAAGATGGCGAACCTGCCGAAAGAGCTCGTTGTCAAAGTGAGTGATTAATTCATTTATTGTAAAATATCTGACAGCTAGTCGTTTTTTCTAATAGCAAAAAGTGATAAGCAGTTCGTGATGGAAAACAACATTGAAAAATAAAAACATCATTTTGTCAAAAAATAGACTTAAGCTCCCTCTAGCTTTAAGGTACAGATTTTCAGACTGAAATTTACTCTCAGGGTCCTAGCTCATTCACATTTTGGAAGGGATTTGACTCATTTAAAAACAGCTTCAGGTGTATAATAGCAGATACTACTTAAGCTATATTTTTTCTATGGTAATAGACTTGAGACTGGATTAAACTTGAGTGACCAATGTATGTGGTACTTATGTGCACCGTATCAATAAGTATCATGATAAGAAAGATCAAGTGCCGTTTGCATGGTGAAAGCTTAAACTGAATTGAAGCAGGTGGTGGCTTGAGATTAAGATGAATCGATTAATAACAAACGAAGCTTGGCATTGTTTTAATCCAGTTTAGGTTGAGATTCCGTTCAAACGTGCACTAAGAGCAAAGGTCCAAAACGTCTACAATCTTCTTCAACCCTGACCATTTTATATCTGATCTCATCGAATAGGGATATTGTTCATGATAGATGAGACTCATCTACAATTCACGGGTAAATTAAGTTTATGCTCAATCGGTTTTTTCTTCACTAATTTTATTATTCCACCTTCAATTAGAATAAAACTTGAACTTGGTTGTGTATAATTCATAAAATGGATTTTCTATAGAACTTGTATTCATGGGGAATCATTGAATGCATAGTATAGTTTCACGGAGATTTTATTTATGGACTTCCGTTCGATAACGATTTCTCAACGAACCGTACAGGATAAGGGAAGATGATGAACTCCTAAGAATGATATTACTGTATTCTTCAGGCGGTTGTCTTTGTATGTTTCTGGACCAAGACTTGTGATAGAAGAGAATGCAGATGAAAATCCTTGCAACATGACAGTTGTTATTTCATTTGTGGGAATGAAAGCAATAGCCTGCTTTCCTACTAAACCGCTCTACAACGAGAATATTATTCTGCACGACCGTCTGCACCAAATAGCGAATATCCTTCTTCAACATATTATGTACATTGAACAGGCAAAAGCTGCAAATGATCACAAGCTGACACTGCTTAGTCTATGAAGACTTTGGATCGGTTCAATATGGATTTTGGTTCAATTTGAAAGGCTTTTCATTTAAAAAATTTCAGAAAATTCGTTCCATAGAAGTGAAACAATGAACGCAGAGAGTTTGATTGAGCAAAATACATTTTAATACTAGTAGTTCTGTGAACAGTAGACTTCGCGCTCAGTAAGTTACATTGGCCTGTTGTTATGTTTGCTCGAAAATTGATAAATAATTTATCAATTTAAAATGTCTAGAAAAAATGCTAAATAAACATAGAGCTTTTTTTTTCTATCGTACCGTGACGTGTCGTCCCGGGATGTGGATGTGAGCGCTGTTATCAAGTCTGGCTGCAACTGTCTACAACGTTGATGGAAAGATACATTTTCAAGATGATCGATGTTTTTGAACGGGTAGTACTATAGTCAACTGTCTACTAACGTTGATGGGAAGATACATTTTCAAGATGTTCGATGTTTTTGAACGGGTAGTATTATAGTCCACTAGACAGCTGATTTATGATGAATCATTCTATAGTCTGATTTTTACTCTAATATTGGCGTATGAGGAAGGCTCCTTTTTCCTTTTATATTATCCTTGAAATGCAAAATTTCCTAAAAACCTTGTATATACGTCGACACGCAATTTAAAAAGGAACATACCTGTCAAATTTCATGAAAATCTATTACCGCGTTTCGCCGTGAATGCCCAACATAAAACATATAAACATTTAAACATTACGAGAAATGCCAAACCGTTGTCTTGAATCTTAGACCTCACTTCGCTCGGTCAATAACTGGATATGATCAAGTATATAACTGGTGATTTAAGAAATTTTCAGAAAAAATATGTTGATAATAGAAATGGGGTTGAAACTATGCAATGCAAAGCGCCTCTGCATTCCAACTAATATAAATTATTCTATACAACTGCGCTGCCTACCTGACTAACATTAGCCTACTGCTTGTTCAAGGAATTTTGGAGAACGATCGGATGTTCCAATAGAATGTAAAGATCATTTTCCATTTTCAACGTGATTGGAATTTTCTTATAAAAATAACAAAACCCTCACATATTATATTGGTGCTGTGAATCGTTCACTATGACTGATAATTCTTCAAAAGTCATTAAATATGGTTGTTGATTGTAATTCTAATAGTATTGTAGATTGTTAGTTGATTGTAAGTGTGATATCAATTGATCTGGAAGAGAGTTTAGAATTTGAATATTACTATCGTGAGACACGTGTATTTATTCATGAGACACGTTTATCCACAAATACACCTAATCAAATCAGAAATACGATCAGATTCATTCATACCAATACAAAACTACCAATCTTGATCTATCAGAAATTTGTTACATGATTCTCTTATTTCTCTGGTTTCCCATGTTTCATAACATTTTGCTATTGATTTTGTAGATTTATATCGTGAAATGTAGAAATGGAATATGAATTTAAATTTATATTTAAATGTCACTATATTTACTATATTATATTTCATGTCACTCTCACATTTCCCTGTTTATATCCTTCAGAAAAGATTCATTCAATTTTAGATGAAAATGTTTGTTAATTCTCTGCGTACCCGATGAAGAACGGAAGTAAATGTACGGCAATAATGCCATTTGTGTCAAGTCTACCATATGCAATGGAAGTTGAAATAATATCGTGGAGCGTTGTTGCAAGGAATGAGAACATGATTTTCATCTCAAAATAGTTTTGTTCGATATACTTTTGATGTGGATGGATTATTAACAACAAAAGACTTTGCGAAAGTGAGCTGATGCTTTGCTACATTAATCTGTTTCATGATATACTATGGTCAGCTGTTCTGCTAGTAACTTTGCTATAAAGTATGAGGACATTGTATATTTGATAATGGAAACTTCTCATTTATGGTCCGTCGCAGTTGGGCTAAATCATTGAAGCGTGTGTGAAAACAAGTATTGAAGTTTGGTCCAATGGAATAGCGATGGTACAGATGGAGGGCTCCTATGGCTAGTTCGACTCTCTACAGTGTCCTTCACTTCCTGCTGTCAGCATGCATTGATGCTCCTTATAAGGACGGCTGATAGCACCAGTGAAGGCACAGTAGATGGTACGAACAGAGGTGAACGCGTTTGAATCAAATCCACCCCGGAACTGGAAATGGCGATTCTACAGTTGCATCAACTCTATCAACTATTCATCTGACCATAGCTACCACGTTACATTTCTCTCAGATCGATATCTGGATATCTTGCTATTTCCACAAGGGATTCGTTACATCCATCAAGCTTTTCAACTCAGCCAGTCAACGTCAGCTGAATAAATTTGTTGAGTCTTTCGACTATAATAAATTAATCTCCTGAGTGACGTATTGACCAGATTATATGGTCGATTCATATTTTAGTTAAATGTCTCACTGAGATTTGTGAATCGTATATTTCAGAGCATATTTCGAATATTTAGCTCATTTCAGAACACTCTGTTGCATATTTGGGAAAAGTGGCTGAATAGTTGTCACTTGGAGAAAACAAACTGTAGATGCTTTAAGACAGCTTGATCCTTTTCAAATAACTCTGCAAATTTTCATAATCAATTTGTTATATAATTCCATGAATCTGAGAAACCTTTGATTAAAAATGCCTATTTCAACTCAACTAAAAGTTATTTTTTGTAATTTTTATTAACTTTTTGTGTAGTTGAGAAGTTGGTATTGTGGTAATTATTCATATTGAATGAAAAAGACTAATAAATTGTCAAAAACCACAGATTTATTGATACTTAGAAAGACCGGTTTCGGTTATTACACCATTGTCAATCTCTGATAGACTGTTTACATTTTACAGGTTATTGACAATGGTGTAATAACTGAAACCGGTCTTTCGCAGTATCAATAAATCTGTGGTTTTGACAATTTCTTAGTCTTTTTCATTCAATTTTTATTAAATTTATTAACTTTCTCAAAATGTCATATTCTCGAAAAAATTTTGTTTTATTCAATCAACAATACCATGAAGAAATTATCCTCTAAATCTCATGGATTTATCTCTTACTGAATTTGAAGTGTCCTGTCTCTTAAAATTAAAGCACTCATATCTCAAAAAGACAGACAGTAATGATCGGAAAAAAAATGTTTTCCTGAGAAAACTTCATTTTGATAACTTGTTGATACACAATTATTCGAAAAACTTTGAAAAATATCACCAGTAAAAAGTATATTTTCAGCCTTTGCACAGCTTTAAAACTAGAGAGAAATAAAAAAAACCGGAAAATTGTTTTTCATCATCAAGTATTATAACTATATTTTCAGAGCTGGTTACCTTTGATAGAGTTTTCAGTTTGGCTTGAGATAGTTTGATATTTTGTGATACTGGAATTCCCAAATACTTCCCATTTTGATATAAATCACATTCTCGAATCATTTTCAATTTTGAAAAGTCATCAACAACAATCCACTAGGAATTGAATCAAATTTCCAATTGTATTCCATCAATAGGTATGAGAATGACATTGTTTCCAATTTCAGAGAAGTCTATCACTGTTTTAAGAGTATAACAATTATTTATTATCTGATTGATAACATAGAGAAATCAATAATTTTCATTCACTTTTTCATAAAAATATTGTCATTTTTCAAAAAATTATATTGCAATGGGACTCTTTTTAGATGTTTATCTATCCAGTTTATTTTTCAACTAACTGTTTATTTTTACATCAACACTTTATAGAACTACCACTTCATTTTCTCTTTTTTTAAATTTATTATGATTTTGTTTAACTTGGGGGTCAGTTGATAATATTGGGATGTTAAATCATATGAGACATGTACAGATTAACCACTCATATAATTGCAACATTACAAAATATATTTCTGCGACTTTAAACTTGCATTCACCTTGCTAATTATTGTTTGAAAAATTTTGAAACTGAAATGTTAAAATGAGCCAGTTGCTAAAATTTTTGATACTTATCATTATGAAAATCATAACCCAATTTTAAAAAACGAGCAAGCAGCTAAAAATAATAGGAGAATATTGATTAATTTCCCACCACCACAAAAATAATTATTAATTTTTACACTTGAGAATGGGATAAATATTGGAAATATTTGTGACTGGAAAAAAATAATAGAAGGGTATCATTGTGAGATTCATGTTATAATGTCAGTGGATAAAAGGAGTACAGCGTTACCAATCTAGAGGATACTTGCCACTGCTTTTCAGAGGATAGATGATGCAATATAGACTTTTAATTCCTGTTCAAAATAAATCAATTATATTTCATTCGTCGAGAAAATATATTTTTCACTGATTCAATGATGAATTTTCATAACTGAGATTAAATATTTTGTTTATTAATAATTATATTTCATATATCTTTATATATAAATTCATAATAATTATATATAAAAACGATCTAACAACGTTGCAATCATTGCGATATATGAGAATAGCGCTATCTGCTATGTTGAATGATAGACAAGGATAGCAACTCCAAGGCTAATCAAATACTGCCATTATAACGTGGACCTCACAAGTTAAAGTTTTTTTTCGTAATTAATAGTTGGCCTATTTTATTCATTCTGAGAGTACTTCATAATGAACTCTCCTCTTCTTCCCAATGAGATTAGGTAGATTGTAATTCTGGAACAGAAATGGAAGCCAATTTGGGAATACTTTTAATGAGTTTAAATTGAAACCAATCTCCTATTTTGTATTTTATCTAACCTTGCATAATAAGAAAATAATTTCGTTGAGAACTCTTGATTAAGTTGGTTGAACTGTACTTCTACCCATCGTATTCCCAGCCTGAGACTCACACAAGTCAATAACATTGGTATCCCTCAGTTCACACTTGACCAGTACCTGGTCAATCTCTCAGACTGCCTAATCAGGTCAAAGGGCTGCTAACTGTTTTGGAATGAGAAATGTACCAACTGGGACTGATCTTAGTCTGCATAAGACAGAGACAGTTGTCTTTGAACACCAGACTGTGCTAAACTATTGCAATCGAGCTATTGATTCTTGTATATTTGAGATTGGTTGTATCAAGCCGCATCACCCGTCATTTAAAATGGCTTCGAATGACAATTTCCAGGAGTCTTGAAAACGAGATTCATTGAAAGTGTACTGACCATAATTTATTTAGGATTGAGAAAAGACATGTTCGAAAGGTTCACATTTTTATGTGATCAAGTTGTCAATGAACGTTTTTAAAAAAGGGTTCTTCGATTTTTTATTCAATGAAAATGTAATTTATAAAATTTTCGAAATCCAACATTTTTTCTCAACCACTCATTGAAAGTACTCTTTTTTAGGTGGAGTTAAGCCTTCGATATTTTAATTGTCTGGATTGATATCATCAGATCATGGACTAGAATTCTTGAAGAATCTCAATAGAATAGAATCTTCAAAAAAAATATGTAATCATATTAGTAATAGCTTATATATAATATTCATGACCAGCAGGCTCTGTGCTCCGCAAGGGTTTACAAATTTCAAAAACTGAAAACTTGACATAGGCTAATGAAATCTTGAATTGAAAATACGTCTATAACAATCCTCGGTTAATTAAGAATCTTCATGCAAAATTTCAAGTCAATCAGTCCAATAGTTCAGACGTTATGATGCGTCAAACATAATATTCCTATCCCGTATGTGTGTAGGCCAGTTCTTCCCTCTATTATAATATTGAAATTGAAATTGAAATTTATTGCCAAAACAAAATTACACAAATAAGCAAAACTTAAACTTAATTATTAGATCAAAACTTAATTTATCTTTATTTTGGCGACTGCTGGCATAAGTAAGAACTTGAGAGCCAGCAGTGAGTTTACATTATTAGATTTAACAAGTTTAGCGCTTAACTAAAATTTGTAGAATACTTATTCTATTTGGCTTTTTAAATAATTATATATATATGATTGAACATCATCAAAAACTTACGAATAACTAAAGAATACTTAAGAGTAACTAAATCTATTGTAGCGTTAATTTAAAAAAGAAATTCCTGTTTATCCACTCTTCCACAGTTTTGTGATATTTACCAGTTGGTTTTTCTATAATGAAATTTGACGGAACTAAGTTGATGAAAAGATTACAGTAATAAAAGAATTGATGCCTACATGTAGTGAGCTTGATCAAATGCATATTGTATCTATTGAAATGATTTACTCGCATATTGTAAGGGGTTGAGCGAGCTGAAAATAGAGAGTGATTCTTGTTTATGTAGAGTATTACGGTTTTCATGAACGTTTGCCTTAATGTTGGTACATCAAGTTCAATAAAAATATCTCGGCTTGGGTACAAACGTGGTCTCCCTAGAGCTGCTCTTATAATATGTTTTTTGGAGGACAAACAGTTTTCTCAAGTGCGTATCAAAAGCTCCACCCCAGCTTATATAGATAACATCCTTTTCCTGTTAAATTTCAACTTTCATTGACCGATTTCTCGCTGACACAACACAACACGACTCGACAGAACAGAAAGCTACAGATACAGATCAGCGTATCCACAACAGCCAATCAGTCAGCTTTCTGTCGTGTCGTGTCGTGTCGTACCGGCGAGAAATCGGTAAGTGTGAAAACGGACATGCAAGATGAGTTGAATTATCCTGCAATAATAAATTGAAGCTTATAATAGACGGCTACTGGGTAGCCTTGTATCTGACACGTTGACATACCAATGTTAAAGCAGAGTCGTTTATTGATGGATACAACAGTAAGGTTTTTTAGCACCCGCAAACATTACGTTGCTTATCTCCCTTCCTTTTTATTTTCAGACTTGGTCCACAATTTTATCTTTTTTGGGTATCCTTTTTATGAACATGAGATAGGTTTCTTCTCCTGAATATGAACCCCATCCAGGACATTTCATTGTACGCCTCAAGGCATGAAAATATTATTGCATGACGGCGAGCGTTAACTTTTCTTTTTCGGTTTAGATTACATGAGTGCTACAACATACTGTATCAAAAATAGCGCTTAACAATATGATCTCAAGAAACTCGAACTTTTGTTTATTATTTATACACTTTAATCAGTTTAATCCAATTATCACAATAACTCTATTAGAAATACACTAATCTGTATGTAACCACTATGTATAAACAATAGAATAGAATAGAGTACAATAGAATAAAGTAGAATAGAATAGAGTATAAGAGAATGTAGAATAGCGTAGAATAGAATAGAGTATAAGAGAATGTAGAATAGAGTAGAATAGAATAGAATATTCTCTTATTAAGAGAATGTGGAATAGAGTAGAATTGAATAAAGTATAAGAGAATGTATTAGAGTGGAATAGAAAAGGAAAGAATAGAATACAATAGTGAAATCACTGGGATGTTGTCAAAAATATCAGACATAATTTTCAGTAAACGCTTAATGTGAATCAAATGAATATAATGATATATTCTCATTCCATGAGTCAACAGTTATGAAGTGAGTGAATTTTATAAAAAATTCAGTCTCAGAAACTGGTCTTCCATTTTCTTTTAATTCACTCAATTGTCACTGTCCTTCTTCGCTCCTTCTGTTTCGGTTCAATTTATCCCTTACTCATTCTTTCTTTTCCACTTTCGAAAAACGTGAATAAAGTATTGGATTTCAAACTGAATAATTCTCAAGATAGGTTATTTACGTTATCAGATAAGAAGCTGTCATGAACATGCAATTTCAAGTGATTGAGACTTATCCAATGCTCGCTCAGATATTGATTGAATTGAGTGTTACTATCCTGAAGGTTGGATTTTATATTTTCCCTTGAACATTCAATGAGTTCACAGAAGTATCCAGAATAATGACGTATTTTTACTATTCAGGCATCTTCGACCTCCAACACTCACAGTCAAACTCTACATTTCGGATTTCTATGAGAATCTATTAATTGAGCAAGCTGGCCTGGAGAGTTCTAATTTTCCACTTGAGGCTCAAGTCAAATCAAATAATTTTTATTTTGCATCAAACAAATACAACATTTTATAGTACAAGCTTCTTCTCTTGAGTATAATAACATACTGTAATTTAAAACTAAAAAAGATATATAATAAGAGAAAAGGAAAAAAAACAAACTTATGATTTTCACAGAGCAAAATAAAATTCCTACTAACAAAAAAGAACAAAGTCTTTTGCCCGTTAGTAGGAGCTGACAACACTGCTAATTTTTAAAAATGTACTTTCACACACGCAGACATACACACTCTCACACATGCAAATGGGAATCAATTTGAGCTTTACCATACAATTCAATAATAAATAGTCACAACCAACAACTAATTCTTGATTAAACTATTCATTCCATGGTAATAAAACAAGGCTTAGATTGCTCAAGTATAGATGACATTATGAAGAGAAAAGCAAAAAATAATAAACACTAGCTTTAAAAATAACACACAGACTGTCAACAAGGAAAAATAAATTCCTCACTTTGAAGTAAGACATTACAACAACAGTATCACAGTACAGACAAAATTGTGAAAAAATTGCAATAATAATAATATCAAATTAAAGACAAGGTTGTATAAAAAAAACCTAATTAATGAGTACACAAAAATATTAAAGTTAATTAACCCCAATGACATGGTGTTTAATTATAGACAAAGTCGTAGAACTCATCAATGAGTACAACAAATAAAAAAATAAATTAATAAAGGTAAGAAATAAAAGTATTATAGTTCATTAAACATCATTAAATCTTCAAATGACAAACTCAAAAGCCATTACTTTACTTTCACTTTGAATTGTGTCAAAGAATTGATTCTCCTTATGTCAGTAGGGAGCAAGATGTAATATTTGCATCCTAAAAATACAAAACTCTTCTTATACCTGGTACAATAAGGTCTATAGTTTAAGGTCTAATAGTCAAGTCTATCGTTTGTATGTTCAATGATAACTTCCATCAATCTACTACAATTTTTCAAATTATCAACTTATTCTTTGAACCATTATAATACAAATCGTGTTCGTTGGACAATAAGATTTACCAACACCTTTTTTGGCGTGGATTGATTCAAATTCAAATTTATTCAAATTGAGTTTTATTCACAAATCCATTACAAATACAGTACAAGAATAAAATAATATAAAGAACTTGTGAATTTTCCCCACATAGACAGGTCTGTGTGTGGGGAAAGAGCTCTAGTGGAAAAAACTCGGTACTAAAAAGAAAGTAATAAATATTTACAATATAGCTTAAAAAATAAAAAGTTGAATAAATTTAGTGAAGAAAGTATATACAGAGTGGGTGAAAAGTCCGAGAACGGCTTAATATCTCATACACAAAGGTAATTTAACGGTTGGTGTGATTGGGGATCCTACTCAAATTGAAAATTCTACTTTACTATGACTTCAAAAATCTGGTCCGCCATATTGAATGCAACTTTGTTTTTTTAAATAGGAAGGTGGTCATGCGATACATGATTTCGATACGGAATTTCAAGAAAAAATTAATGACAAAGACCACATATCGATATCTCAAATCGTTTCGAAGATATTCACATAATTAATAAATACTATTCAAAGCAGAAAAGAGATAAAAAAGTCCGAGAACGGCTTAATATATCTAACATACACAAAGGTAATTTGATGGTGGGTGTGATCGGAGATCGTACTCAAATTGAAAATACTATTCCACTATGACTTTAAAAATCTGTTCCGCCATCTTGGACCGCCATATTGAATGGAACTTTTTTTTTTAATAGGGAGGTGGTCATGCGATACATGATCTTGAAACCAAATTTTAGGAGAAAATGAATGGTGGAAGTCACACATCGATATCTCAAACCGTTTAGAAGATATTCATATTATCAATCAATACCACTTAAGTATGTAATTCATTGCAGATTTGAATGGTATTGATTAATAATGTGAAGATCTTCTAAACGGTTTGAGATATCGATGTGCGGTTTTCACCGTTCATTTTGTCTTGAAATTCCGTATTGAATTCATGTATCGTATGACAACCTTCCTATTTAAAAAAAAAGTTGCATCCAATATGGCGGTCCAAGATGGCGGACCAGATTTTTGATGTCATAGTAAAATAGTATTTTCAATTTGAGTAGGATCTCCGATTACACCCACCATCAAATCACCTATGTGTATGATATATTAAGCCGTTATCGGACTTTTTTTCTCTCTTTTCTGCTTTGTATAGTATTGATTAATAATGTGAATATCTTCGGAGCGGTTTGAGATACCGATATGCGGTTTTCACCATTCATTTTTTCTTGAAATTCCTTATCGAAATCATGTATCGCATGACCACCTTCCTATTTAAAAAACAAAGTTGTATTCAATATGGCGGACCAGATGTTTGAAGTCATAGTAAAGTAGTATTATTTTCAATTTGAGTAGGATCTCCGATCACACCCACCATCAAATCACCTATGTGTATGATATATTAAGCCGTTCTCGGACTTTTTTCTCTCTTTTCTGCTTTGTATAGTATTGATTAATAATGTGAATATCTTCGGAACGGTTTGAGATATCGATATGCGGTTTTCACCATTCATTTTTTCTTGAAATTCCTTATCAAAATCATGTATCGCATGACCACTTTCTTATTTAAAAAACAAAGTTGTATTCAATATGGCGGACCAGATTTTTGAAGTCATAGTAAAGTAGTATTTTCAATTTTAGTAGGATCCCCAATCACACCCACCATCAAATCACCTTTGTGTATGAGATATTAAGCCGTTCTCGGACTTTTCACCCATCCTGCATGTATGAATTAAAGTAGCACAATATAGTGCTCGATATCATATTTCTACAGATATATTCGATAGTCACGAGGGAAAGATCATGTGGAAGTCATAATTATATGGAAGTAAATCTATTTTAGCCAGTGATTTCGCTATTCTAGCTGATTAGGGGCACCTTGAGCGAGTTTCCCAGGCCGGAGGACTCGCTACAGTATTATAATCGTATTATTAGTAAAGTATTATTAGTATAGTATTATTAGTAGTAGATTAGTATTGATGAATCTTATTATTTTTAATCTTAGGCCTCATTATGTGACACATAGCTTACTATTATGAAGAATTGAGTAATTTAATGAATTGTCAAACAATTGTATGTTATCGAATAGCTTGTTGCCTTGCTGATACAGATTTGCTCTTTATACATTTTACAACCACCTCTGATCACATATCATGAGACACAGACAAATATAGTGGAGGGGGGAGGCAATTTTCCCAGAGCTGGACAACTTTCCACCCCACCAAACGCTCTGTGATCGGAGCTTTGGGTAATATTGTAGAGTTATAGCTATACGCCAAGAAACATGGCCAATCCAATTGGTCACTCAAGCCAAGTGCTAGTTGTGTAACGTTATTCCTTGTTTTTATTAGCTAGCTAACGGCAATATTCCAGTATTTATATTAATCAGAATATTTTTGGGCAATTCTGTATCTAGCACAAGCAAATTTTGCATGCAAAATTCTTCTCTTATGTATCCAAACAACATATTAAATCAGAACTAAAACACTCCTTTTTCATGTCTATATTGACTGTGCAATTGTTTAAATGTATTGCATGATACATAATACATACGTAAAATAAATGCATTAGACCTTCAATAATTGCTGTTCGGAGATTAGCATGATGAGGTGAAAATTTCACATGGGTTAGAGTTTCATTACGTATAGAACTAATCATGTGTAATATTTTCATCTTGTCTTTGCTTTGACTTTCTTCACTTCACTACGTCTTTCTTCACTTCAATTAGCTTATTAGACATTAATTCAGGTGAATTGTCCTTATAATTTTACTTGATTCTTCCATATAACTTGGCTATACGTCCGTGAAGTACAAACAATTTTTCTCAAGAATTTCATTTCTATTTCCTATGTATATCAGTTACCAAATTATTTTTACTGTATCCAATCTGCCTTATTGTTATAGTCTGTGGTGCGAATGTCTCTTGAAGCATGATTATATCAATATTATGCACATTATACCAAATAAAATATTGTTATGTAACTCATTGGGCACGGTCTGGATGCACGAAAAAGTGGTAAATTGTTCTAATTCCAGTGTTCCATCACGTGACTAGTGCAAGATGTTCCCATGGAGCGCCATTTGACGTTCGTTGGTTCAAGCTTTTGACGCGCATTTATGAAGTTGATTTACACCAAAATGTGTCGTTTACTAGCTGCGTAAATGAACAAAGGCTGTTTTACAAACTTACCGTCTAGAAAAGTGTGCATTTCTTTCATTCCATTACTTCAATTCCAAACATTACTCCCATTCCATTACATTCCAAACTTTCTATAGAGAAATATTCATTTAACAAATGGTTATCAAACATCATTTTGTTGGTTATGGCTATGCTATGGTAAACAAACAAGCTATCAGCGCATGCGCAGAGAAGCAAGCTGACTACAATTCAATCAACCAATGAGAGCTCTGAAAATTTGAACTGTCACAATTTACCAGGCTTCGACTGTGGGCAGGACTTTGGAACTGGATCTAGTTTCTGGTACAGAATCTGTCAAAATTCTTCCCATGGGACGCGGAATTTTCAACTGGTAAACTGTGAATCGGACAATTTACCAAATTCCATGTTCCCAGAACGGGCTCATTGAATCACAACAAATTTAATTATTCATCAGTTGAAACTGGAAACTTGGTCAGATTAAATTGAACACCTTATTATAAGTGAGAATATTTATATTGTTTGGATAGACGTAATATTTTAAGATTTAGCATGAAATTCTGAAGTTTGTTTAATTTCTGTATAAGTTGTTTTTGTTTTATTATTCTTCTTTATTATTTTGTGTGGAGTGCGGTTTTGGACAGTGTGCCTGTCGCATCCACACTGATTGAATACATTCACTACAATGTATCTTTTTTCCAATAAATTGAAATGAATTGAAATGCTATCAGTGAGTATAGAATGTAACATACTATAAGTTACTATAGAATGTTACATTCCATAGAATGTAATGTAATTTAAAAAACTAATGTAATGTAATGAATGTAATGTTATATTCTATACTCACTGGCTGCTATCGAAGATAGAACCCTTATAAAGAGGCGGATTCAGCATTTTAGGAGTGGAATGTAAATCGAAAACAATAGCAAATATAAATAATGCATATCTTGGCTCCCACACAAAATACACGGAGCGAGTTGAGGAAATCTAATTGCAAATAACAGAGAGGAACTAAGGTAGTTTTAGACAAAAAGAAGAGATGATGATGAAGATACAACAGAGATGAACAAAATTGTTTTCAGTCGATGATTGATTGATAGACAGTACATAATATAAGTTGAGCATATAGCGATTTTAGCAATACAGTAGAGCTACTTTCGGAAATATGTAGTGTAGACTATTGACTAATGCATCTTTTAAACAAACATTCTTTATTGATTCATACAATAAGTGCATCATCAAAATGATAGGGAGAGAAAAAAAACAGATAACCTTGTGCTATTCCTCTCCCAAATTTAGATAAGGTTACACATAGTTTTTCATTTTTTAATATTAGTTTTTTTTTAACATAAGTAGTTGGAAAATGTTGCTAATGACCTTTGGTTATATTATTATGACTGCCTATGGCGATGTTTAAATGAGAAATATTTGTTTGTATTCTTCTTTGATTAGCACAAGGTTATCTTTATTTTTTCTCTCCCTATCATTTTGATGATGTACTTATTGTATGAATCAATAAAGATTGTTCCTTTAAAAGATGCATTAGTCAATACATATTTCCAAGAGTAGCTCTAGTGTATTGCTAGAGTCGCTATGCTTAACTTATACAAACTTACATTGAATTTAAGTTACATTATACTTACATTGTTATATTTTTGAGCCATACCATTTGATAAATTTGGCTAATAACTTAATATCTTTGTTTGTTTTTTCTTGTAATATTATACTGTTGTTTATGAGAAACAATAAATTCCAAATTCTATTCTATTCTATTCTACAGTAGGTTAAGTCTTGTAGTTGTTCACTTCACAAAACTTTCAGTCCCTTATTATTTTCACAAAGTAGATTTAATTTAGATGATCTATATTTTAGTCCTCATACATCTTTTCCTAGTATTAACTAATCTGTCTATTTTGCATAATTATTTACTAAAATTAAATATTAATGTGTATTTCACATTATTCATGCTCTGTTTTTCTTCTCAATGAGAAACGCTGATCATTTATATCAAATTAGGAAAGTCTGTTATTTCTTACGGTCACTAAGCATTTGAGGATAACTGGAAACACAAATGTTTTCCTTGTTCGATTTCATTGTTCTAGATTTTTGTCAGCATCAAAGTCAAAGATACATCCACATCAAAAGATCGATTCATCCACATCAAAAGATCGAAAATATTGAATGCTGTGAGAGTTCTTTCCAATGAATACTGTCGTATCCATTCAAGTGTAGCACACTTTGAAAACTAAAATCCCTCAAACTTCTTTTCCCTTTTCTTCTGGAGAAAATCGTCGCCTTCATTATTTTGAATGGATGATATGAACCGTTTAAATTGAAAGGACAAATTAATCAAGGTGCATTAACTCAACTTATTCTTGACTTGTTGATCAAACATCCGATTTCTATTGAATTTAGAAGGTTGGCTGCAGAGTCAGAATAATCAGATTTTTGAAATAGAAATATTCTTTTGAGTGCAAAAAGGAGAGATATCTGAAAAATATAGCAGGACAGAGATTTTGGAATGATGTGCTACCCTTATTCAACAATCGTTGGCCTTTGTTCAATCCTTAATCTTTGTTGATTTACTTTCAACAAAGATTAAGGATTGAATAAAGGCCAAAGACTTCTATGTTCATCTAGATACCTTGAACCAATGTTTTTCTCATTGAGACTTTTGCAAAATCATTGCCAGTCTCTGTAGCCGTAATACTGGATTCATTTTCTCATGTGGATTGCATTAAAATGAGATTATTGTGGATAAATCATTTGAAAAACAATACACAGAGTGAGTCATATGTATGGGAACCCTTCAATAAGTTGAAGACTGTTGTAGATATAAAACTGTAACTCTCAGGATGAATTATTGGTCGAATACTACACCTTTTGACGTACAACTGAATTTCAACCCCTCATAAAGCGGTGACTTAGGGGTTGTAACTCGAATATTTTGAATGTAAACACCCATTGTGTGGTACATCATTTCAAAGGCCATTTTAAAACAAGAAAGATGACATCAATTAAAATGTTCTATGATATTTGTATGCAAAATGGCGGCTGATTGAAGTTTTAGTTTCTAAGGAAATGAGGGGTTGTAACTGAAATATTTCAAATGTTAACACCCATTGTGAGATACATCATTTCGAAGGCCTTTCTAGAACAAAAAAGTTGACATCAATAGAAATGTTCTATGATACTTTTATCAAAAATGGCGGCTGATGGAACTTTATCAATTATTCCTTTAAAAACTGAAACTTCAATCAGCCGCCATTTTGGATAAAAGTATTATAAAAATTTTCTATTGATGTCATCTTTCTCGTTTCGAAAACACCTTTAAAATGATGTATCACACAATGGGTTTTTACATTCAAAATATTTGAGTTACAACCCCTCATTTCTTTAAAAACTAAAACTTCAATCAGTCATCATTTTGGATACAAATATCATAGAACATTCTTATCGATGCCATCTTTCCTGTTTTGAAAAGGCCTTTGAAATGATTTGGTGTTTACATTCAAAATATTAGAGTCACAACCCCTAAGTCACCGCTTTGTGAGGGGTTGAAATTCAGTTGTACATCAAAAGGTTGATAATTTGATCAATAACTTATCCTGAAAGTTGCAGTATCATATCTACAACAGTCTTCAACTTATTGAAGGGTTCCAATACATAAGACTTACTCTGTATATTGTCGAATGGATAATAAAATGCTGGAAAGGTTAGTCATGTTGACTATAATAAATTATTTTGACTAGAGGCGTTTTATTAGAGGCGTTGCACTTTTCAGTCTCCTAGCACTACCTGGTCGAGTGAATGCATCCCGCCAATATGCATGCAATTTTGTTCATCTCATCAATCAGTCACCCAATAATGCCAATACTCTCTTCGATTCGCACTCACCATTGAACTATAGTGATGGAATTACTTCCACTTTTATTCTTGAAGGAATAACCAGAATTACTCTCTTCACTGGCTTTTGAAAAAACCTTCCTTGAAAAAAATTTCCATTATTCTTTGCAAATTCAAGCAGTTTGTACAAACAATGTTCTGTCAAACCATGTATTATTGATTCTCTATTGATTATTTATAGAGAATCTATAATATATTCTTTGTAGAGAATCTTTATTGATTATTGAGGTAGAATTGACAAAGTTGTCGTTCTTTTTTCAACCCTTATGAATGCTGATAGAGACATTCCACTTCAGATTTTCAATGAATATTATTGATAAAAATAGGATTTGCAAAAAAACTACGATTTTGAACTCTATGAGAGTTATTTTAGAAATGTCTAGGAAACCCGGCGAAGTAGCTTTTCTTTTATATTCACTGTAATACACTCAATCTTGACTGGACTACAGTTTAAATGTATTGTATGAAGCATAATACGTAGAATAAGTGCACGAGCTTTCACTGATTTCTGCTTGGATGAGAAGCTATCCATGATAGGATTGGATTGATTACATCGGTTACAGACATCTTTGATGTAATCTATAACGGATCTAATCAGCTAATCCTGTCTATGCTTGACTACTGGCTGCATCTCCCTTCACTTCAATAAGCTCAGGTAGGCAATAACTCATAAGTGAATTTTCTTTATAGTTTTTGAGTCAAGTCTGTTTTTTGTTGTCTAATTTGAGACAATCGCTCGGGAACTTCGTGTTCAACTGGCGATCCATAAGGCATGTGTCCTAATGTAAAACAGGTCTAAAAGTTGAAGTCCTAGTTTTTGTATTCTGTAAATTGTAAGGTTTAAATTCAAGAGTTGATCAAATATCCAGAAATTTTCCTCTAAGACTGCTAAAGTCAAAACTAGTTTACTGTTACGGAAGATTGTAGAATGATTTTGAGAAAGATGAATCTGTTCAGATTATAGATCAACACCAGTTTATTTCTATTATTGAAATACAACTAGCAATAATTTTAAGACTAATCTTTGTTTAGGAATGACTAATTGTAAACGGTTGTATAGTGAGGTCCACGTTATAATGCTAGTGGAGAAAGATAGAGAACAACGTTGCCGATCCTCTGTCTTGTCATTGCCTTCTATATAGACGGTAGCTGATACGGGTTATTGATGTAATATTAACTGTTCATTCTCATTTAAAATAATCAATTATGTTTTATTAAGCAAGAAATAATATTTTTCAATAATTTCATAATGAATTTTCATAATTAAGATGAACTATTTTGTTGATTAATTATTATTCTACATTGTGGAAAGACAATCTGGCAACAGGAAAAAGCGAGAAAGAGATAGCGCTATCAGCTTTGTTGAATGATAGACAAGGATAGCAATACCGCAATTGAACATCAAACACTGCCATTATAACTTGGGCCTCACTATAGAAAAATTTATTAACGTGTTCCAACATGAAAATGTTTGGCTTTTTTGATATTTTAATAGCATGTATTCAGTCAGTTCAGGATTGAATTAACAGCTCTCTAACTTCTCCAACAGAGACCACGTATTGAAACTGATGATACTAACATTATGATATCTATGAAGATTGGAAACCGTCCATACCATTTCTCAAAGATGACATGGGAAAGCTCTCAGCTAATATGATGCGAGAATGCATTTGGTCTGATCAGCTGAATGCAAGCCTCAACATTCGAGCCTGAAATTCCGAGTGTGTGCAGAACAACACATTCCGTCAAAGTGCATTGATAGATGGAGACCAATTCTCATCAATTCAGTTTATTATTATTAGTGTTTGCCATAGATTTCGTCAGAGCTGGCAATGTAAGATGTATTGAGTAAATATCAAATATCTTAGGTAGTGATAACAACCAGAAATAGATTCAGAAAAATCGGGCGGTGATACGAAAATTATGTTTCTTTTTGATTGAAGATGATTTGATAAAAATAATATTATATTATACAGTGAATGTCATTTTCTGTGATATTCAGTAATCGATATAGCAACTAGAATAGTAGGCCTACTTGGGCATTGTGATTTCCACACTCATGCAGAGGGGTCCAAAAAATGTATACACACTTTGACCAGTGAATATCATAGGTACACACTGGCATTCTGTTCAGACCGCCGTAGGTAGCTTGAACGAAATTTTTTGAAAGTCGTGTTGATCAAAATCTGTACATTTTAAACAGGGGTACGCTTGGCATTTTTGTTAAGAATTTTATTTGTATTTCTGAGATCTATCAGTTACAAAATTATTTGTACTGTATCCAATCCGACTTATTGTTATAGTTTGTGATGCGAATGTCTCTTGAAACATGATAATATCATTATCATTAACATTTCACCAATTCAAATATTATTATGTTACCCATTGAATCACAACATTTTCAATAATTATTTTTCAGTTAAAAGTCAAGCAATTGATATTACCATTTATTATTGAGAATGAGGTTGTTTCTTTTTCAATTTTCATCAAACGTTTTTGCTGGTAAAAGACGTTCCGCTTCAGATTTTTTTATGAATAATAATTGGTAAATAAACTACGATTTTGAACTCTATGATCGGAAGAGTTATTTTAGAATTGCCTAGGAGACCCATTTTTTTAGTCACATTTCTTTTATATTCACTGTACTACGTTTAATTTTTACTTGACTATAGTGTACCTGTAGTGCATGATGCATAATACTTGAAATAAGTGAATGAGACCTTCAATGATAGCTGCTTGGAGATAAGCATGATAAGGTGGAAAGAACTGCTAGTCGATTGATACCATTATGAGTATTCAGTCACCTTGCAATTCTAACATCTTGTCTTTGCATGACTACTGAGACTCTCTTCACTTCAATTAGCTAAGGGAGACATTATCTCATAAGTGAATGTCCTTATAATTTCACATGTTTCTTCTATATAACTTGGTTATACGTCCGTTAAGTGCAAACCATCTATCTTAATAGTTTTATTCGCATTTTTCAGGTCTATCAGTTACCAATTTTTTTAACTGTATCCAGTCTGCCTTATTATTATAGTCTGTGGTGCGAATGTCTCTTGAACATTTGATGTACATTTTATCAAATCAGATATTGTTATGTTATTCATCGATCACAAATACAGCAAACCCTTTCCACCACTCGGCGCCAAGTTTCTGCTTGAGTATGCTTAGGCTATTCATGTGCAATAAATGGAGTGTTTGTATATTGCAGCTGTCAAAAGTGATCAATTAAAAAAATATATTTTATATTTGATAAGTGTCAAAGGTACTCTTACCTGATTCCTTGCAATGTTATTTTAGCTGTTTTGAATAAATTTTAATGTTACAAGAAATTATCTCTTTTCTGTATAGGGCTACTTGTAATATAAATATGAAGAAAATAAAAATGTCAGTACCCTTTTTACAAAATATTTTATCAAAAGATGTTATGATATCACTTGAAAATGGCATAAATGTCCGAAACATGTTGTGATAAAATATTTTAAAAAAAGGGTACTGAGATTTTTATTTTCTTTATATTTATGTTACAAGAAATCTATTATATTGACCAAGCGGTTGACTAGAGTGATGGTGTATAACTTCTCACATGGGCATGAAACTGATGGAAATTCCTCGAATTGCGTGTGGGCACTACAATTCCAATTCCATTTATGACCAACTTTCAGGTGTTCTTGAAGACATTTCTGCAGAAATATATCATAAAACTTCTCTTTTCGCATTCCAGAGTTTCCAGGTAAACTTCTCAACAAAACAAAATAGATCGTAAAATAACGAGCTCATATTGTGATTGCTGTTCATAAACCAAACCAGTGCTAAGAGAAAATAGTTTGAAAAAATAGAAAAATTCATAAAAATCCTATATTCGTGATGGAACTATAGTGTCTGCTAATTATTGGCTTGAATAAATTTGGTTCATCAAACTGTATTATAGTATTATACTAGCAGGAAACCCGTGCTCCGCAAGGATCTTTTTTAAAACTTGACCTATTGAAATCTTGAAGAAAATAGGCCTATAACCATCATCGATTAATTAAGAATATATATGCAAAATTTCTATTTGATCAGTCCAGTAATTCAGAGGTGATGATGCGTCAAACATAATTTTCCTACGTTAGCCTTTTTTAGCCAGTTCTTTCCTTTATTGTAGTATAGATTATTCCTCGTTACTCTGGTTACTTATTACTAGAGCCTTCAAAAGCTGTCTTCTATTATTATTGGAATGCATAGACTCTTGAATTTCACTGAAGTTCAAACCAGACAATATGGAATATTTCTCTTCCTGAACTTATCCGCAATATGGCTCCATGAGGCCAGCGATTCAGAATAATTTTAGTGAATCAGAAGCCTCCTCAATACTATAATCATAGAGAAACCATAGCGTAAGTAGATATCCCATGGTGTAGGGCTTTTATGTCGCAACTTTTACTGTTATCTCAAGCCGATTACTGTTGATTATTGTCGATTTTTACTGTTTTGTTGGGGTGAGAGTGTATGAACGGCACAATATGAGAGATACCAGTGTCACACAGCTTCACGGGAAAGAATTACATGAACTATCGGCTTTAGATAACAGTAAAAGTTGCGACATAAACGCCCTATACCATGGGATATCTACTTATGCTATTGTTTCTCTATGCTATAATATTCTCAATAACATTGAATGGAAGATCATTCTCTGGCCAGTATGTTTAGGACCTAGGTTGGTTCAGACACTCTCTCTTCATCTCACCCGGTGTGTTACTATCAGTACTGCGTTACTCTGTTATTATCAGTATTTGTCCATACATTCTTCTGTAATGTAAACACATTAAGAAAACGTATACACACTCCTACTGATGAAATTTTTGAAGAATTCAATGTTTTAAGTATAAGGCAAATTTATGTAGGAAATATATTGTTATACATGTACAAAAATCATAAAGATATGTTCAAGAAAATTGAGCCCAGCTATCGAACTCGTTCGTCAGAAGCAATAGGAATCCAAGTTCCAAGGCTAGTCAAAACTCATTCCACTACTAATACTTATTATATAGCACACACTCTGTATAGAAATCTGCCTGAAAATCTACGTAATACCGAAGGTAAATCCAAATATATTTATAAAAAAAATGTTAATGACTGGTTAAAGGAGATTGGGAGGACAAATATAGAAGTGATAATTCATTCATTGTATAGATAAAGCAAATGTCGTGTAATGATAGTCCAAATTTAACTCTAAATGTTCACATCTTTTATACTTAAAATCCTCTAAACTTCAAATTTTCTCTGATATTAATACCTGGTTTACCCAAGAATGTGATAGATGCAAGTATGGGGACAGTCCGACGTTAGCCAATCATCGCCAAGACCCTTTTCCACACACAGGCTTTGCCTTTGTGGAGAGTTTTCATGAAGTTCTTTAAAATATAATCTTGTATTTTCTGGAGCTACGATATAATAGCAACTTTTAGTTATAATGATTAATTTTTCAGTTCAACTGTAAGTTTTATTTATGATTGTTTGGTTGCAGAAGATGTTACGTTGTTGTATAATATGAATATTTGTACCCTGAAATCATGATAATAAAAACCAATTTGATTTGATTTGTAAAAACAGCACAAGGATATAATCTATAATAAGTTGTCACTTGTCAGGGCATCTCACTATGGAGAAAAACTTTCTGTATTTGTTGTGAGAATATTCCCATGTTTCAGCATTCTGGAAAAATTCGAGTCCAATTGTGATTATCTTTCTCAAGTTTTGAGAAGAACTTCTCAGCTAGAAAGTGGAAACGCGTTTTAGCGAAAAGGCTCACACCTCCTCAACTCTGTCTCACTCTATTATCGGGTCCATCGTTCGTCGTTCCTTCTTGCAACTCATTCTGCCTTCTATCTTAGGTAATATCCCCGGCGCTTCAGCGAAATGAAGTATAATATACACGAGAAAGAAAGGAACGAAGTCTCCACTTCTAGGTAGATTTCTCAAGATTTACAGATGTGTTTACATTTCAAGCTGTTACATAACGAACAATAGCTACTCGTGTATCGCGGAAGAGATTAGACGTTTTCTCAGTGAGTGGAAAGTGGAAATGATGTGACCCAAATGCTCAACGATGTAATACGGAATAGATTTTTTATAACGTTATAACCACTGTACTTTCATGAGGTTATTATTGTTACGATCCTGATAGGGTAGTATAACACTGTAACATCCCCAAGCTACAGTGGGTAGCAGATGGGGGAAAGGAAAATAAGAAGTTTCACAGTAACAATATAAGTGCCTCAATGGCCCGTGGAACGAGTATCGGAAACAAATGTATGTGCTCACTATTAATGTTTCTTGTATCGATGAAACAGAACGATTTAATTGATTTGCTGTCAAAATCCATCAACCACATTCCACCTACATTGGATCACTCACTCGCTGAAAATCCTCTCAGAGACTATTGCTCACTTAAATGGCTTCTTAAGGAGAATATGTGGAGAATTAAACTAGCTTTAGCCGTGAAAAATCTAGATCCTTATTTGTGATGAACTTGAAGAGACAGGACGTGAAGTCATTGAAACCAAGTTCATGTTTACATCATCAGAGTACTAAATATCGTTCGAATGTACTCTATGCCAGACTGACGAGTATATACTTTTTGTAGATCTGCTTATCGAACATTCGTTAAGTGTTTGATTCAAGTTCTTATGGTAACTTTATTAGCATTAACTTTTCAAAGTTAATTTTGATTTCATGGGAGTACTAAATCTTGTTCAAATGCCAGACAGAGATTTTTATACTTTCTGTAAATCTGCTTATCGAGCGATGTGAATTCCTTAATACTTGATATTCTCCCACGTTCGCGCCGTGGTCGTCAGATTTTTCATCATAATGTAGAACTCAATTTTCTTATGGTTCCTGGTGTCGGTGTGGTGAGATTCTTTCCTCAAAGTATTCTTGTAAACTATAGTATGGTCTTGTTGTGAGGAACTTTTCAAGTGTTCGTTTTCATTTTTAATGGTAACTTGATTGAAAATGATTCAATGGTGTCGATGTGGTGAGATTCTTTCCTCAAAGTATTCTTGTAAACTATAGTATGGTCTTGTTGTGAGGAATTTTTCAAGTGTTCGTTTTCATTTTTAATGGTAACTTGATTGAAAATGATTCATAAAATGTATTTGCTATCCTTATATTATGTGAAGACAACATAATATATTCTTATCACATCTTGTTTTCTGTAAACATCAGAAAAATAATACGTCTGTAGACACTAATAAATAATATGATTCAGCATTCACTCCATGTAACCATAAAACTTATATTTCACGTGATCAAATAATGAAATAGTTCTTCATTTTTGTGAAAGAAACGCTCACAATAATTATGAGTTAGAAACATATGGTATTGAATACCACTATAAAAGATATTTGGTATAACTAGTGAGCCCCCGGGCTGGAGAGCTCGATCATGAACGATTGTACCAATTACAAATCTGAAACTATATATGAATCAATAAAACTCAAGAATATCCTTTCCATTAGCACTCCACTTTAAGAGAAAAAGAGAAAGTGTGTGTATAGAGGAGTGCAGGAATGATAGAATAATTGACTGCATTAATATGGGGGTTGCATTAACATTATTCTTCTCATTTTAGTAGGAGATGTATAAGCAATTTTGAAATGCTTTCAGCTCTACAAGATACCTGCACCATATTTATGCTTCCAGAATAAAAATTGGCGATTGATTCAATCCAATAACGGAGATTTTTGAAGACTTAATTCAACTTTCAGCAAGTGAATGAATGATTTACTTCTTCAATCTAATTACAATATTTAAAAATCAAGTTGGCGAACTTTAGAACACAACAAGTGATTCTAGAATTAATTCTGTAAACTTGAAGAAAGTGAATCATTCATTTTTTTCTAACAGTTCATATTAGCATGAAATAATAGAGAATAATTTTTGAACAGACAATAATGAGAGCGATGCGTGTAGATGTGAAAAGAACTTGCCTTGACCTTCAACTAAGAATACCGTTCAGTAATGATAACAGTGATTTTGGAAGTATAATCTGTTGATTTATATCACCGAAAAATATAATTTTATAAAATTGATTTAATAATAAATTTGGCTACTGAATACTGTTCTAAAATATGATGAACTTGGCCTTTCAACTGCAACACCATTTAATGAATTGATGTTCATGAACATTCTATGAAATAAGTGAAAGCCTGAATAATTTATTGAACATGAGATTTTTGTTCCTGCAGAAGTATCGTGAATGAAAACATTATGCAAACACATATACATAAACATAGAAAGAAAATAAAAATCTCAGTACCCTTTTTGAATCATCAATGTTCGAAACATGTGTGATTATATAATTCAAAAAATGTACTGAGATTTTTATTTTCTTTCTATTTTTATGTATATGTGTATGAATAATGTTTTCATTCACGATACCTCTGCAGGAACAAAAAATCTCATGTTCAATTATTCAGGCTTTCACTTATTTCATAGAATGTTAACATCAATTCATTAAATGGTGTTGCAGTTGAAAGGCCAAGATTCAAGACTTAAAAATGGCATCAATGATCGAAACTTGTTGTGATTAAATAATTCAAAAAGGGTACTGAGATTTTTATTTTCTTTCTATTTTTATTACAAGTAGACCTATTCAGAAAAGAGATACATATACATAAATATTAATACAGTCATATTATTATCATGAGTTGATTTATTTGTAGTAAATAGGTACTGGATTATGTATCTTATTAACAGTGATAGAGAAGTAGCTACGATATGACAAATTGGAGGAGGAGCAAAACTCAAGCCTACGCTTCCTATTGGCCGACTCGTTCAGACTACCCATCGCTTCCCATTCGTCGACGATGGGAATAGCCAATCAGAAGCGACCACGGAGCTCTATAAAACCGTGTAACTGAGCAGGAACGTTCATTCTTACTTTGATTGTGGATGAGTAAAGAGGTAGAAAATAATATGGATGTTCTATTCAGCTCACTGTTTGTTATGAGACCTGGTTCACAACCTGAATTGGATTTTGATATACTAGGACAACTGCCGAATGAAATTGGATCAATGATATTGAGGTAATTATTTTTTTTTAATTAATCAGATTATTAGTTTCACAATAGCTTTAGAGCAATTTCACAATACCCTTTGAGCAATTATGTTACTATTTTTGTTATTATTAGCAATTTCAATATATTACTATGAATAAATAGGAGCAGTTCTATTCTCATATATAATTATTAAAGTTTGAATTTAGTTTTAATAAAGTTTGATTGGTTTCTGATATACTTTTGTTTCCATGTTACAGATATCTGGATGGCAAAAGTCTTTTAAAGGCAGCCACAGTTAGCAAGCGATGGAACAGCTTGTGCAGAGGAGACAAGAAACTGAGACAAAGAGGACGTCAACAACTCAGAATGATGAAGAAGAGGAAGAAGGAGCAGATCTATGGAACACTAAAAAGATCTTCCTATGTTCCCGTTGATGAAGTGCCAGCATTCAGGCCTAAAACCTCTAGGAATGTGGTTCGAAGTATTCAGAAGGACCTGAAACCTATTGAAGCACCAGCAATTCCACGCACAAATGGTAAGTTGAATCACTCTATTGGAAATATCTATCTTCAATTGAAAACCTAATCCAAGTTGAGGATTATGTCAAGGTCACATAATTTTGTCTAGATTAAAACAGTTCTTACTATCGTGAATAGGATCATAGTATATTTCTAATGTTATCAATATCATACAGAATGAACTAATATTTACTTTCTTTTTTTTACAGAAAATATATTGGAGGAATTGAAAATCAACTTGGAAAGCAGCGTGAAGATTCAGAGGCTTAAGAAATCACTTTCAAGTCAGCAGAAGAGAAGATTACTGCGACATTAAACAAATTATTTACGTTTTGTACAAATACTGTAATTCATTATTGTAAATGATGGATTATATTGTAAATAGTTCCATATCAAATAAATGGTATGTAATACGATATCATGGATTTTCTTTGGCTCAAACTTCCTCATATTGTAAATAGTTCTATATCAAATAAATTCTATATAATACGATATCAGGGTTATTCTTTTGCTCAAAGTACATCTGAATGAGCAATATTCAATTATTGATAAGATCTGTTTGGTTCAGGTCGTTCTCCATTTGCAAGTGATCCCCTAGAAATATATAGTATAGCCCGTATAATATTAGTTCCTCGATATGAGGTCAAACTAGCAATTTTATAGGCTTATACAGTCATATTATAAGATCACTCATGTGAGCTACTTTATTCATGTTAAAAACAATATGAAACTTGTAGTACCCGTTTATTAAACCATTTTAACTTGAAAATGGCTAGATTAGGTTGAAACAAGTCGTTTAGTTCTTTTAATAAAAGGGTACTACAAGTTTTATATTGTTTTTAATTAGTCATATTATATTTGGGCCAGTGAAACCAGATTTCTCTTGACCTGATTTTTCAAACTAATAATGCTCTTAAAAAAAGGTTTCTGCAAGAATTAGTCCAAACCAAATCACAAACTTTGGATGACATTGACATTAGGATTAAGGTCATGGCATTATACGATCCAATTCTAATACGAAATTATCTGTATTCATGTCCATTTATTTAAGATAGAGAAGCATCTAATGATGATATACTATGAATCATGGAATGATAATTATTTGAAAAAAGTTTATTCATAAGCCTAGTTTATGACCATTTCAATAACAGTACTCAACAGCCCGACTATGATTGGGCTGACAATATATCTACATCAAGACCCAGATATTGACAATTTGGACACATCAAAACTATTATTCTTATTTAGTCAATGATAAAACAAGCTGCATTTTACCAGCAATTCGGAGATTTTATACAGGCTTCTGCATTATTCAATGTTAATGATACATTCCAATTACTGAAGTCTGGTGATACAGTTCTCTTAAAAATATTGTTAGAACCATGATTGAGTTCAGTATTTATTAGACGAGAAACGTGAGGAGGTTTTCATTTTGCAAATCATTCAGAACCGCTACCCAATGTCACTCACCTTTAGTTACAGTTCAATGACAAGGTCAAGCTTCCTCTGTAACGTAACTGTATTCAGTTACAATACACGCCATGCAACTGACCTGGATGTTCCCCGATGTCGGTTGGCTGCTACTCAGAGAGGCTTCCCATCAGCTGCCTTGGGCTTCTACAATGGACTCCCAACTGAAGTAAAAAGTGCATCACGTGCAAGATTCAGCGCTCTCGTCAGGCAAAAGTTGATTGATAGAGCAATTTACTCGTTGGCAGAATTAGCTAATGAGCCTTTATTTTAATGACACAGTCTGTCTGGTAAACCCGGTCAAGGACGACGACAACAAGTATCAAGTATCAAGTTAGAAATCTTAGCATCATGATTGACTGAGCACTGAACTAACAATTTTTTTCATAATAGGCCTATCTGAAAATTAATTTTTAAACACTTGAAAGATCCAAAATTAAGGTTACTGTGCGGTGTTATAGTTTGAAGGTCAAGTTCTTCATTCCACGTAGGTCTTAACTAACAATTTTTTTCATAATAGGCCTATCTAACAATTTATTTTCAACCACTTGAAACATCCAAAATTAAGGTTATTGTGCGGTGCTTCATTTTGAAGGTCAAGCTCCTCATTTCACGTAGGCCCAACTGAATCTAGTTGGAGTTTGAAGTCTTTATTATTTTGGATTTAGAAACTCTAAAGAGTATTAGATCCAGGTCTAAACTCATCTTATCAAATTTGAACATCACCTCATTGAATAATGTTTGAAGGTCAAGTTCATAATCTTTCAGAACAGTATTTATATTGGAATTCTATCATCAAAATGGGTTTTATGAATAATTAAAATTTATAATTTTGGAGATATAAATTTGATCCAACAGACAATACTCGCAAAATCACTGTTGTCATTATTGTATGGTATTCACAGTTGTAGGTCAAGCTCTCTATTTACATGCAGCTACACACATCGTCATAGATTTTATCATTTGTCTGTTCAAGATTATCTTCCAATTTTTTCAACTAAAACTGTTGACAAATAAATGCATTATTCACTTTTTCAATTTCATAGCAGTAATCTCTAGAATTACTCATTGGTTTGAAAGTTTGCGAACTTGACAGGTAAATTGTGGGCTACTGCTGTAGAATTGAGGAAGTATTCCAAAAGTTAAATTTAGATTGAAAACGCACCTTAGAAGATCTATGATTTGATGTTTGAATTTTATAAAATGACTGAGCCTGAATCTTCGAATACTTTTATTTCTCAATTTAACAAAGTAGAAAATTCAGTCAAGCCTACATTGAATTAAAAACTTGACCTTAGCACCACACAGTAAGTAACCTTGATTTCGATGTTGTTAGTAATTCAATTACTTGGGTTAGGGAATAATTGAATGAATATTACTAAATATTTTGTTAGATTATTCCAAAATCAACCATTATTAAGATATGTTTCCGAATACCGTAACGTTACAGAGGGAACTTGACCTTGTCATTAAACTGTAGAGGTGAGTGACATTGTGTAACGGTTCCAAATGATTTGAAAATTGAATCGTCCCAATGTTTCTTGTCTAGTTCATACTAAAATGTATCAATATTTATTGAGAATTCCATCACTCGACTTTAGTACTACTTGTGATGTGGAATATTGACATTGAACAATACAGAAGACTCGTATAAACTGCCCCTTATTAGATTGAATGAGTTTTCCACAGACTGTCAAAATAAAACTAATTCCATCATTCAAATAATATTAGTTGTAGCTGTGATATATCTAATTTATTAATATTTGAGTCATGATGTAGTTATAAACTTAATCACGAAATCTGGTTGTGACTACGGGAAATGAAACGGTATGTGCGTGCGTGTCAGGTGTGAACTAGGCTTTTGGATTAACTCATTTCAAATATTTTCCCATTCATAATATTCACCCTCACTAGTTTAAAGCTTATTTAACCTGGAAAAGTTATAAATACAGATAGAAGCAATAGGAAAATTCGTACAAGAATTATTATAAGCGTATGATAGCATGACCTTGAAACTAATCTCAATGTCATTCGAAGTTTGAGTTATGGTTCGGCCTAATTTTCGCAGAAACCTATCTAGAAGCATTAAAACTTGAAAAAATTCGTCTGAATTTCTCTAAGAAATTTGGGGTTTATTTACTCAAAAAACGTATTCCATTCATAAAATTGTCAGTTTTGTCTCATATCGAGCTTCGAACATGAGATGGAAATTTCTAGATTGATTTCAATAATTATTGTTAATTCATGGTTCAGAGGTAGTTGGAGCCAAATAAAAACCATGATATCGTATTATATACCATTTATTTAATATGGAAATATTTACAATATAACATTTAATTTACAACTTTTATTACAGTATGTACAAATCATATTGCATTATTTTAATGTCGCAATAGTCTTCTCTTCTGCTGACTTGAAAGTGACTTCTTAGGCCTCTGAATCTTAATGCTGCTCTCCAAGTTGACTTTCAACTTCTCCAGTATATTTTCTGTAAAAAAGAAAGTCAATATTAGTATTGATAAAATGAGATACATTGAATCATTACAAAATCATATGACCTTGAGATTACGGTATTCGTCTATTGAAGGATTATTCTGGGATTAGGCTTCTAATATTGGAGATAGATATTTGAATATAAATGTGATGAAACCTACCATTTGGGCGTGGATTAATCATTGCTGGTACTTCAATAGGTTTCAGGTCCTTCTGAATATTTCGAACCACATTCTTGGAGGTTTTAGGCCTGAATGCTGGCACTTCATCAACGGGAACATAAGTGGATCTCTTCAGTGTTCCATAGATCTGCTCCTTCTTCCTCTTCTTCATCATTCTGAGTTGTTGGCGTCCTCTTTGTCTCAGTTTTTTGTCTCCTCTGCACAAGCAGTTCCATCGCTTGCTAACTGTGGCTGCCTTTAAAAGACTTTTGCCATCCAGATATCTGAAACATAAAAACATGGGAGTATTAGAAGTTAGTAAATTTCTTAATCTAACTTGATTCGCAATTTATTATATAGATCTATCTAAAATAAATCAATATAACACAATTGCATATACAACTACTCCTTACTCTTCATAGAATATTGTTAAAAATTTCAAATAAAACCGGAACTTATTTGCTCGAAAGTTCACATAAAGTGAAGAAGACCAAGAATCTTGGAAATTTGAGAACAAAATCAATAATTACCTCAATATCATTGATCCAATTTCATTGGGCAGATGTCCTAGTATATCGAAAGTGTCAAAATCCAATATAGTTTGTGAACTAGGTCCAAATAATGAGCTAATTACAACATCCATATTCCTTTCTACCTCCGTACTCATCCACAATCAAAGTGAAAATGATAGTTCCTTCTCAAGCACACGCTTTTATACCACTTTCCGTTCTTGCTTCTGATTGGCTCTCATCGACCAATGGGGAGCGATGTGTGGTCTGAACGAATCGACCAATAGGAAGCGTAGGCTTGAGTATGGCTCCTCCTCCATTTTGTTGCATTGCAACTACTTCTGTATCAATATTAATGTGATACGAAATCTAGTGTCTTTTATACATATTACAATTCATATTAATATTATGCTTGTACGATAAGGTACTTTTGAAGTAAATACTTCTCTTAAAACTAAATTTTCACACTATTTTGATGTTTTGAACAATAACATGCAGTCAACATAGATAATTAACTTCATGCCGTTGTTAAAAAATCAAAATTGTGGTAATACATTGCAGTTCGGAATGGATCAACAAATTTTCAGTTTATTTTATTCTATCAGTAAATCTATACTGATGAGTGGAACGATTTCCATGATTTCAGGAAAGTGGAAAATGAAATTTGAAAAATTATTGTGATTATTTGAATTTGAATTTGAATTTGAATTTATTACTCTTTGCATGTACAACAATAAAGTTATTTGGCAATCGTCACATATTACAAAATGAAATTACATATTACAAAAATAAAATCACAACAAAAAGTCATTCATGTCATAAAAACACTTATCAGCCAGCCAGTCCTTCAATTTTTTCTTGAGCTGCACTCTATTGTCAATGTCCTTAAGATGGTGCGGCAGGGAGTTGATCATTTTTTGGCTCATGTGAATTGGATTTTTCTCGTAGAACGCTGTCCTATGTTGTTGTATTCGATAGGTGTTCCTTGAGCGCGTGTTATAATTGTGTAGGTCAGCACCTCTTGTCCACGTCGATGCATGCTTGAGACCAAATGCTACAGACTCCAGAATATACAGGCAAGGTAGTGTGAGCGTCCCTGTTGATCGGAATAATTCTCTACATGGAGTTCCAGGCGGTTTTTTGAGCATTATTCTAATCACTCTCTTCTGTGCTCTGAATACCCTGATAATTTCCGGTGACGTGCCCCAGAAAAGTAATCCGTAGGTAAGAAGAGGCTGAAAGTATCCATAGTATGCGGAGAAGACTATCTGCTGATGAATTGTTCTTGCTAGTGTAGCAATTGCGAATGTGGCCTTACTGAGTCGTTTAATCAATTCGTCGATGTGATCATTCCATCTCAAACCAGAATCCATTTTCAAACCCAGGAAGCTGCATACATTTGCTGGTTTGACCTGTTTCAAGTCCATATCGAAGTAGAAGGTGTCAGGAGCGTTGAAATGATTTATGGAGAAACTGAGATAGCATGTCTTTTCAATATTCACCTTGATTTTATTTGCTTCACACCAATTTCGAATGCTCTCTACCACCTTTTCTCCCCCACTCTGCATCTGCTGGATAGTATCACCTATGATGAGAAAGTTGGCATCATCGGCGAACAATACACTACTGGCTCCTGGTATATTACTAGGGAGATCGTTGATGAATAAGGAGAATAAAATAGGTGCAATTATTGTTCCCTGTGGTACTCCTCTCTTCAATTTACTGCAATTGGATCTGTATTTATAATTTTCCACATTCCGGTTTTTTGCTTCAATTTCGACCACCTGTGATCTGTCTGTTATGAACGATCTCAACCAATCCAACACTGATCCTCTGAAATCCTCTGAATTAAAATTCATGAATCAGTATCGCTGCCATACAGATACTGTTTTACTTTCCCCAAATAGTATTTGAATTTGATTTTTCCTATCGTATCAGTGGCTTACTAAATTTGAACTGAATATATTCAAATAATAAAGCCCTAACAAATTTCAAATAATCTCCTATCTCATCTCCATAATATCAGATAATTATGAATAATTACAATACTATGTTGGCATGACTGCCTTGGTCTGAATGGTATTGTCACAATAAGCTCTATAAAAATTGTTGAAATTATCAGTTAATTATTTTCTAGAGGTGTTAAATCCACTCATATCAGTAATCAAACATACCGTAAATGTTCATAAGTGTTCTTACCAGTGACGTGCGTGAAATGTGTGTAGCCTATTCGCGGAATAATCCATATTCAAATTCAAACATTTTGTTAGGTAAACACGTCATCATCTCAGCTTTTGTCAGTGTTTCGATTGTTGGCCCCTGTCAATCACCACCAGCTGTGTCTTTGTATGGGAGCAGAACAACAACTAACTGTTTACCGGTCCGGTTTCCGATAATCTAGCCTAAGGAACAAGAATCTCATTTATGTTATCTTTTTTCCCACTCAGACAATATTAGCCGGCTTGCGTGAGCAACAGTAGCGTCCAATGGTTGCCATGACAACCCACCGTCGTACTTATCAGCTTCTCTATTCTAGCTCGCAATTGGTCTTCTAAAAGGCGGGCGATTTTGAATCCTACTTCTTCCTTCCACAACAATATTCAGGAGCTTCCTCTGTCCGCCTTGACTGCTCTCTCGGCAAATATCCTCTACATTCCTTCCAGAATTATCCTACATTCTATACCCCCTACCAATCACATAGAAAATAACGACACGCCGTAGACTCGAGAAGTTGATTCAAGGTGTTCAATCTGATTTGAAAGATGACATATAATATATGACAGATGATATATAATGAAACAGTAATAGATTTGGCCGTCAGCATTAGAGGACCTCTCTCAGTTTTTGCGGAGAAATATTCCAGTGAGGCTATAATTGACCTGATTCCAGATTGAGTTGGATTCCTAAATAAACTTGACAACTCTTTATCAGATAACAACAAATTGATTGATAATTTGGAGAATCTATCGGAAGAAAATAAACAATTATCGAGACAATGAATTGAAGGTAGAAAGAAACAAAAGAAAGGAATGTTTCGAGGATTCTTTTTGCGATGAAAAGAGGGCAGAAGAGGAAATAAATTCCTTGAAATCGCATATAGCATACCTAGAAGCCACCAATTCTGATTTGATTAATGAGTTGAAGATAAATTCTGAAAATAAGATTCATGAAGTGAATAGGATAGAAGCTGTGGAATGTAAGACGTTGGTTGACGTATCACCTCAAACAGAAACTAAAATGACATGTGCAAATTGCTCAAATCTTTACGACGAATTGAAGGGTAAACAGCTCGAACTGATAGAGTTGAGGCAGCGTCGTTGGGAAGATAGAACCCGGTCAATGAGTAATCATCAAGTTTCGATATGTTGAAACCAGGAGCGAAATTCGAAAAAGTCACCGAAGATTGTAAAAGTATATGCAACGATATGAGCAAGCGAGACCTTGCGGTTTTATAGCCAGAACAAGATGATGTGGCTTGCAATGAAGCTGATAGCTTGATCCAATCGAGCAAACGGAGAATCATAGAGCTGCAGCACACAAATGCTTTTAATCTTTTTTATTCCGCACCGACATGATCTACCTCCATGGTCTTGTGTGAATAAGGAAATTGCTAAAAGCACGTTTGAAACATATATGTAAACATTTCTCTCATGTTTACTTTTCGGGTTTGGGTTCTTTGGCGACGATTGCATGGTCTTCACCTGAGCCATCCGGGGAAAAAATATGTTGCGGACACCATACTGAAGATCGCTTCGGGACTCAGTGACACCACAACAGAGACTCCTGCTCAGCCAATACCATTGAAGTTTGGACAATGTAGTGAAGACAGTTCTATCTGTTCAAATAGAATTTCTAAGTGAAAGAATTATTTTTTTAGCATAGATTTCCCACCCTCACCAATAAATATTAAAGGCAATGAGAAAGAGTCCGAGAGTGCTAGGATTCCTGACTTGGCTATTCCACGTTTGGTGAATGTTAACCACAAGTTTACACTTCCTGAAAAAAATAAACTTAATGCAATTGAAGGTGATAAAATTGTAATAATGCACCAGAATGTTCAGCATTTTCCATCACGGCTAGATCTATTAAAAATTAATCTGGAAGAGATCAAACCAGATATATTAGCGATTTCTGAGCATAAGTTGTCTGAAGCTGAATCAGCTTTGTTAACCTTCCGGCAGTCGCGCTGTTGTACAAAATACAACAGTGTCAGTTTTTTGCTGCACAAAACTATTGAATGGGGTGGTGTCAGTGAATGAGTCACCTATGCATTCCAAAACTTTCTCTCCATCACTCCACTGAGTTGCAGTATCAACCAAGCTATGATTCAGTCTTTAGGTGCAATAGTTGGCTAGGTATCTTCCTCTCTTTTTTCCCTCTTCTCCAACACACCCAAACACTAAGCCCATGGTTTTTATATTTGTAACATTTTATTGTGTTTTATTTGTTTCGTGAATCTTTGTAATTCTGTTTTGTCTTGTTTTGTGTGTTTTTAATAAATTGAAATTGAAATATTGCATATATTAATTGAATTTAGTCGCGACAGTGCATAAGTTGCCCTGTGCATAATAGGGAAAGATTGTAGATAGGGTAGACTGTAGAAAGACTAAGATAGGGAAAAACTGTATACGGGGACTGTAAACGAACCAATAACACAGAATTGATGGCTTTGCTTGATGTACCTTATTGGGCTATGAAATGGTAATCATCCTTAAGTTCATAGGCGTAAAATAATCCAAGAAGATGGAAAAAGTAATTATACAATTAACTATTATGTTTTGACAGTAAACAGAGTACATAACACTTGGAAAATTGGATGTTGTAAAAAATGCAACACGCGACTGCTCGTATGATTGAGTAGGGCGCGACTACCGGAAGGTTAAATATACCCAATTATAAGTTGATTTCCAAATTTTGTAGAGCCAATAATGTGGGGGGTGGAGTTATGATTTTCATGAATAGGGAGAGAGATTTGATAAGTAGAGGCGTAAACCTACCAGCAATACATTTAATCACTAAGGAGAAAAAAATTTGAGTGCTGTGCTACAGAATTCTCTATTGCCAATCATTCTGGCTTGTTCATATAGGACGTCACAGCATTGCTTTTTAGATCCTTTTTTAGATAAGTTGGAAATTTTATGCAGGAAGTATAAGAGTGTTGCATTGGTAGGTGATATAGATATCAATGTTTTGGAAAAAAATGCCACGTATCATAAGTTCATAAATGTGCTATAAATGTTTAATATAACCTATAAGATTGATTTGCCACGAGAATTACCGAATCTTCTGAAACTGCAATAGACAATAAATTATATGACCTATATGAATAAGAATAATGTGGAAGTATCTGGTGTCATCACCCACATTTCTGACCATGACGCTCAGCTGTTTAAAATTGTAAATATTAAAAGGCAGAAAAATAAAACTATGAGAAAACTTAGCCGTAAGTTTGATGATGGTAATTTAAAAATGTTTTTCAAGGATTTGCTCCAGATTAATTGGTTAGAAGTTTATCAATCTGTAGTAGATGAGAAATATGATGCTTTCATTTCATTCTTCAAATACTATTTTAATATTAATTTTCCTGCAAGCTTTAGGGACGAAAACGTTCGTCTTAACAAGGGAGTGTCATGCAGTGAGGTCGTTACAAGAAGAGATGAGCTAGTTCAACTTGAGAGAGAATTTATGAATACTAAGGGAGAGGATTAAAAACTTCAAATTGAAAATAAGAAAAATGTTTTGAAACAACTTATTGAGACGGATAAGCAGCGGTTTCTTGATAATAAAATCACAGAAGCCAGTAATAAAACCAAAGTAACTTGGATGTTACTTTGCATAACCTAGGGTTGGAGTATGATAAATGCTGAGATTGGTAAAAACACATCTAAATTTTCTAATATTGGCAGTATTATGAATGATGGAGATCTTGTTACAGATCCTTACAAAATCGGTAATGTTATCAATAATTTTTTTACAGAGGCAGTTGAAAACCTTTTAGTTTCTAATATTCCAGATTGCTCTAGACCTCTGTCTAATAATCATGATTTGAAAAATAAAAGCAGCTATTTCCCCTTGAGATTCAAGTTCACACAAGTTTCGCCATATGAATTGACGAAAGTTATTATGACATTCAAAAGTAAATTCTCTTCTGAGCCAGATGATTTTCCAATGACAGTTATAAAAATTGTTTCACAAACAATAATTGAGCCATTGACTCATATAATAAATTCTTCTCTTATATCAGGTCACTTCCCTAATTCTCTAAAAATAGCCAGTCATTCCAATATTTGAAAAAGGCAATACCAAAGTTCCTGAGTGCTTTAGACCAATTTCAGTACTATCAGTATTTTCAAAAATATTGGAACGGGTGCTGTATGATCAGTTTGTGAGGTATTTAGAAACCAGCAACATGCTGGACAGAGAACAGCATGGGTTTCGGTCAAATAAATCGACTATCACGGCGGGAGTGGATTTCATTGGCTCAGTTATAAATGGGATAGATAAGGGCGATAAGGTGATTGGTACATTCCTGGATATCACATGTGGTTTTGATAGTGTTGATCATGATGCTTCGCTAGAGTCACTCAAGGGCATGGGGAAAGAGCTATCGTGGTTTGCATCCTACTTGAAGGGGACACAACAATATGTTGAAATAGAGAGTATAGATGAGACTCCCTCAAAGTGAACCATAAAATAAGATATCGATCTGATCTCAAAAGTCTTCAATACGGCGTTCCGCAAGGTTCGATTTTAGGCCCTTTATTATTTCTCTGCAAGGGTTTACCTAAGGCTATCCATGAACAGGCAACTGTTTGCCTACATGCGGATGACGCTAATATTATTTTTTCGGGTAAGTCAGTACAGGAGGAGGTGGAGCAAACATCAGCCAATGGTCTAGCAGCCATCAATAATTTTTTGAATAGCTGAAATCTACTCCTGAATCCCAAAAAATCTGTAGTGGTCCCGTTTTCAACAAACCAGAGCAGAAATGATTCATGTCCAGATATAAAATTTCAAGGTAAAAGTTTAGGACAAAAGAATACCTGTCATGGAACAATCACGTCTGTCATGTGGTTAAAAAAATATCCCCAGGCCTGTTTGCTCTTAGGCGAATGTCCAATGTTTGCGGTCTTAACGCTTTAGTAGCTCTTTACCACGCATGGATACATTCGAATATAGCTTACGGTCTATGTATCTACGGCAGCACTTCCAAGAAAAATTTCGATAAAATACCAATTCAACAAAAAAGAGCACTAAGAATTATTATGAAAATCAAAAGGAATGACTCTGTTAAACATATTTTCCCCCAGCTAGGCATATTAACAATTTATGGGCAATTAATGATGTTATAATGTACTATAGAAAATCTACTGATTTTGAACTAAGAAATAGTAAATCACATTGTCATAACACTCGATCAGCAAGAATTGTTCAAAGACATAACTTGGAAATCTTTAAAAAGAGGACAACTTATATGGGTGACAGATAATTAAGCATGCTGCCCAGTAATTTGAAGTCTTCAGAAAATATATGATGTTTTAAAGCCTATCAGAAGGACTATCTGGTGGGAATGTCTTTGTACACCTTTCAGGAATTTGTTCAGGAGTAATTTTATGCGATTTCAACATTGACTGTATTTGTGTGTTGTTTTGTTCTTTCTCTGTTTAATGTGACAACATTTATGTGTATGTGACAATATTCAATGTACTCGTACATTTGATGAATGAATATGATTGATTGATCTAACATTTCGAAGAATCAAATCTACAATACAATCTGCAAGCAACAATAATGTATAATGGGTCTTAATAGAACTTTCTATGATTTTTTCTTTGCTGATAGACTTTCCATAATACAAAGTGAGTGAAATGTAATTAGTTCGGGAGTATCAATTATTTATCTGTCACTTTCAGCCACATGTTAAACATGTTAAACAACAATATAATAAAAACAAGCTTCAACATCAGGTTCCTTTCTTGATTAGCGGAGAATCTCACAGAATTTGCTTACAGAAGCCTTTGCTCGGAATTAACTAATAACAAGATGCTTCTCTCATACTCGATGGAACATCAAAGCACCCATTTGTTATGTTAATTCAGTTCAGCATGACTAAAAATTTAATTGCAGCTTATTCCGCTCTCATCAACTAAGATTCACTTCAGCTGTCAGCTATGGTTGAATGATGAGTGTTTGTGTTGTAGATAAGGAATACTGACATTTCCAATTGAATCTCATCATAGCTTTCTACAAAGTAATATCTCAGTGAATTTCCTCATCTCTGCTACTGAAGGATGTTAGTATTTGCAAACAGTGATTAGGTTTTTCGTCGAAGACAACGGCTTCCCACGTGGTTCACGTTCAATGGAATTTCAAAGAACAAGCTGATTAGGCTTCATAAAATGAATCTTCAAAGCATCTAGAATGAAGATGAACATGACGTTAGCAATGAGGATTGGAAGAAGCTCCTCCCAATCTCCCAAATGTAAAACGTTAGTATCTCAGGTTGCGGGGCTAAAAAATTTGATATAATGTCTGATAAATAAGTAAAGAAATGAAACTACTATGGACGAATTGGAGAGAGAACCGCGGAGCTTAATGTAATCCAAAAATAGGGTTTTGATTCTCCCAATCTTCGATGTTAGAAGTTAGGGTTGCAAGGCTATACAATTTGACATAATATCTGATAAATAAATACAGAAATGAGACTATAATGGACGAATCGGAGTGAGAACCACGGAGCTTAATGTAATCCATGAAAAAAAGGGTCTAATGTATTATGAAACTAATAATATTAAAGCAGATTTGAGTAGAATAGAAAAGTTTGAGAAAGCAAAGTATTATATTTTTAAATTATTTATCATATTGCATCATCGTACATCATAAACTTCAGTAAATCTTTTATTGCTTTGATTTGTATTTCCAATCTGCTATTTTATATTTAAAACTTTTCACAAAAGGGTAGGCTACTCTGATATTATTTTATAAATTACTAGTGTGTAAACCTTGCTCCGCAAGGGTCCATTTGAAAACTTGACCCACTGAAATCATTAAGAACTTGAAATAGGCCTATCATTATCTTCAGTAAATTAAAAATCTATATGCAAAATCACAAGTTCAGTAGTTCAGACGTGATGATAAAAATATTAAACAACATGATGGTAAAGTATTGTACACATGATCATCAGCCGTTTGAAATCAATACGTATGATCAGCTGCTTGAAATTGATGGAATTTGACAATGTCGTTACAGCCAAGTTTAGGTTGGCTGTATAGAATGGACAAATTATTAAATACTAATTGGATCTTGGTAAAACATAAATTTTAATGCATTTCTGCAAACTTACTCAGCATTCCCTTTAATTTGATGTACTAAGCTTAAAGATTGGTTCAGTAGTTAATGAGATCTCATGGTTGAACTGTGCATTAAATATATATTATTTTATCTAATCCATTGATTACAGTAATACAATTAATCGATGTATAACAAGTCGTAACTGAAAATGAACCATATTAATGTTAAGATAGAAAATAATGATTTGTTATACAAGTATATCATTAATTTCTGAGGAAATCACTCAAGAATCTATAAGCTCAAAAATGATTTCATGTTTCGAGTATAAAGAAGTTTCTTTTTTGATGTGGAGGAGACCTCCAAATAATAATATAATAATACTGAGGGTACTGCCCACATAAGCTTTTAAGCTTGTGCATGGGTAATGAGTGAGAGGGATGATGATGAAAGATGGCGGCTACTTTTTAGGTAGTCGGGACCGACGACTTATCGTTTCCTTCGAAAGACAGGATCTTTAAGAAAATAGAATCTAAGATTTGGAATTTCTGGTATCGGGATTGTCTATCACCACAAAACATTTCCCAGCTCTGACATAATTTAGTAGAGTAAAATTATTTGTTTATATCAACTTTAAACTGATTTCTATGAGTATTAATGATCGACTATAGAGAAATGTTCAGATAATCTTCAATGAGTTTCTTTTTAAGATGAATGCTCGAGTCTCGATAGGTTACTGCTTAAATGAAAATTCAGTGAAGTTAAGCAATTATTTAGAAGACTCGAGTTGAAGGTCACCAGCACACATGTGCTCTTGAAACACACGAGCAACATTAATGAAAGAATCCAGCATTTCCTTTGTCTGAGGAGAGCACAGCTTTATATAATTGAAAAGTTCATCTCAAACGTCAACTTAATTGAAACTTATGGAGACCTTTTTTGGACTTGGTGGAAAAACGAGGGTTGAAGTCTCTACAGTTAAATAAAAACGCTCTTGCTGCAGTTAATTTTCGTTGTTCTTGATCCTGTTAACGATGAGGTGCTCTTCAAATGAGGATTGAACTATGTTGATCACGAACCGTTTCAACCTCAAATCCCTCGTTCTTAGATTTCGAATCGAAAGTTTCAATCTTAGGTGAATTCTAAATGCTTTGTCTTGAATTACCTTAGTGAGTTCAATTGAATTCTCAAGTCGCTTCATCAATTGCATAAGAACAATTTATTGTTATCAACTCTCTCATAGAGCATACTATACTATGCTATCTTTGTAGAAAAAAATGTATTCTGTAAGTATTTATTGATGGATACAGATATTAGAAAACACGTTATGGAGTTGAAATTTTTAAAATGGCAACTTATAAAGAAATAAATAGTGATTTGTGAAAAAATGGACAGGTGCACTTTCAATTCTAAACAATTTAATTATTATATAGTAGACTAAGTTGGGAGCCAAAAAAATTAAATTGAATCCCAGGTGCATAGTGATTATCATTATTATTTAATATTTAACGGATGATTAACGACACAAGTTTGCTACTAATCCAACATTAAAAAACTTCTCTAAACTGGCATTCCCTCAGCTATAAGATTATGAGAAGGATTACTTTGATAAATGGAAGTTAATGCGGTCTGTATTATTTAATTATTTTCAAGCTTGCTTATCATTTTTGACAAGATAAAGTGATATTTATTCATTAGAAAACACTAAGAGCCGGTTTCCAAGCTCAGGATTTAGCTAAGTTCTAGAGTTTAAACACCTGGAGTCAGAAAATTGGCTTTCCTAAACGGGGCGTAGTTGTAGTTTTTATGATAACCTTTATTTTCTCATTTCCATGATTGGAAACGTTTTTCCTAGACGAAATGAAACATTACTAAATAATACAGAATATCTGAAACTTCACAATATTTTCTCTCTATTCCATTTTCTGTTCAATTTTCTAGTTCTTCGATGTTTGATTTAAACGTGGACTACTACTACGCCCTACTACTACGGTTTCGGAAAGCCAATTTTCTGACTCCAGCTGTTTGAAGTCTAGAACTTAGATGAATTCCGAGCTCGGAAACCGGCCCTAAGATGTATTCAAGTATCTCACATTCTATTTTGAACATGATCTTGGAACATGTTTATGGGTTTCTTCAAATAAAATCTGTGATAGTTGACTACATGTTTGTGTTCTCATTACTTCTTTATCATTCTGTGTGTTGACTCTCCGATCACGAAATTGTTAATTGAACTGTATTTCACTATAGAATCCCTCCTCAAGAATCTTCTCAAGCTGTTCTTCCTGATCATGGATTATAATAATAGTTGAAGCATTTTAGTGAATGGTATTTGCCGGTAACTTATTCTTGAAATACGTAATCATCAGACTCATAAAGAATCAGAGGATCATACATAATTTAGGTTGAATATACCGGTTTGATTGAACCAAAAATTTGTAATTCAACATGAAAAACTACAACATTTTTCATTCACCTTATCAAACATTAGTTTAATAGATGGAAATTACCAGGAGAAAACATTTAAAACATGTAATCTTATCAAAAATGCTGGGTAACGTAGGATCGTAGATGAATCATTGGATACATTTTAGTTATCCATTAGTTTTGAAGTGGAAATTGGACTTTTTGAAGTGAAAGTGAAATCTTAACCTTATTCTTTTTTGAAACTTTTATTTGTAATAATTTGGGAGAAGACAGTTTTGAGTTATGCCTGTTGTATTCTCCCAATCATATTATATTTATTATAATTATTATTTGTAATTGTCAATGAAATAAATAAAATGAATAAATAAAGAGACTTGATGAAACAGATGGAGATTCCCGGACTGATAAATATTTTTTGAATAGTAGCGCTCATCGAATTTCCATCTAGCTGTTTACCCTGTTGTCAATATTTGCAGTTGCAAAAGTCTTCGTGGTGATTTACAGCATTCAAATTGGATCCTCGTTTGATAATAATTATCATCTATTTCTTTTCCCATGATGAACTGCATCTAATAATCCGTTTTTTTAACAGTCTAATCAGACTGTAGTGTCGTTGAAAAAAGTTTAAAAACGGATAATAATAATTATTGATGTAACAATCACAAGAAAATGAAACTGGTCTCGTCACACCATTGTAAAACTCTTGTAAACGTAAACTTCAATACCGAATATCAGAATAAAATAGTATACTATTTGTATTGTATCAGGGTAAACGTCTGTCATTGGCCTAGACAAGCTACTCCAATAATAAGAAATCCAATATTAAGTCCAAGTGGCTTGGATGGGTCACATCAGTTTTAATCAAGGATTGAAGATTGAGATATGAACACGCTCATATGAACATAAACACACATACTTATACTCACATGGACCAACACCTGAAAACCATTTCTCACGATTAACACGATTTTTTTCTTGAATGAATCATGAGTACGTCAAGTAGATCAACTACCATTGCATTTGACGGACTTTCTTTGAAGTGATTCATTTTGAAAATTATTACGGTACTTAATCTCTATTGTTTTGAGTCGTTTTGATCAATTACGTGATCTTAGCATCACATTACTCCACACCTATAATATTCAAAATAACAGAAATTAGACGTCTAGGGATTAGTTGGTTATTACTCCTCACATGAAAGTGATTTGAAGGTGAAGAAATTGGTCTCTCATTGGTTAGGTAGTGATTGAAGGAATGATCTATATCTGGCCTCTTGTTTGTCTACTCCAGCCCTACTCTTCTGTTCCTCGAAGAATGTTTGGAGACGAATCTAAAGTAGAATGAACACTCAATAAATACTATGCCATTTAACATTATCTCGCTTTGAATGTCTCTCGGAAGGTCCCCTAGCTTACCGGATTTCTATAACCTTGTTATTCTGATATTTGAGGGCTCTAAATGGCCAAAGTGTACAAAAATTCTTCCATTGTTCTGCAATAATTTTAGGAGGTCATTCCCAAAATTCCTCCCAGGCATTGGCAGTCATTCTGAAAGTGTAGACTCACGAAAAGTGTGAGAGATGATAGTCTCTAAAAGACTACGTCAGTTAGTCAACAATGGAGGATGTTTTTTTGAGAAATTCAATATCTGAAATAATAGTGTTGAATCAAGTTCAAATACAAGATGAATGATTGATAAAACTATGAAGAATGCTATAGAAACTAACCGCCCCTCACACACACACACACACACACACACACACACACACAGATGAATAATCTTGTAGAGAGATTCCAAACAAAGTTCGTATTGTGTAATTTATAATCGTGTAATCATGTTTTTGTATGATAGGTATCTATATTTGAGATACCTTCAGTATATATATTTGAGAAAGACTAAGTGAACGTGTCTACAATGGAGTGTCATTCAACATATTTCAACTATTAAATATAGAGAGGTTCGAAGTAATGCACAAAGTAATATGATACGCAGAAGTGCCTGAAGGGGGGGGGTTGGACTCAGTCTACGTTCTTTGAAATTCTTGTTGGTGGGGGAGGGGGGTCTTAAATCAAATCTCGTGGGGGAACCAAAAAGCATTAGCAGTTTTCAGAATGACTACTGATGGCTATAAGTTTGGGAAAATTTCCTCGACTTCAGGGAAGGGTGCGCCCATGGGCTTTTCACCCCTGTGATAAATGTCAAGTGTTCATCAGTTCATAAGTGGAATTATCTTTCTTATTTTTCAACCAAATTTCATTATTAGGGAGCTATCATTGCCGGTCTCTGTATGTGAATAAGAACTTCAAAGCCAATGTTATTCGAGCGAGGGGAAAGAACTGCTTATCTTATTTCTGACTTGGCGTTACATAATCGCCATCTATTACATCTTATCATTGGCGGATGGAAAATGCGTCACAAACTAGACCTATCCAAAACGTAATCATGATTGATTGCTTACTCGGGAATAAATCTCTGAGCATTTTTCTCCTGTCTGTCGCGGCAGAAGATGGTAGCGAGAGACAGGGTTGAAAAGAGTGTATGTGTGAGAGAGTGAGTGAATGAGAGGAGACTACACACATCGTCACATTGCAACACAGTTTTGTAGCAGTGGTAAGCCAATGGGGAAACTTTGTCAATAAATTCATCATCTGTAATACATCTATATCTATATAAATAGGTCGACTTCGGAGTGACTAACAGTTTGGGGAGGAGGATAGTGACTGTGTGCGGGGGGGAAAGAACAACCAAAAACAAGAGTGTGGTTTTTCCATCTTGGATGGTTGTGAGCCAGTGGTTAGAGGATTATCGGCATTTGGATGTGATCATTAATTTTGTTCGATCTGAGGGCTACCGTACCGCTTGAAAAATTAAACGATTTTCAAAATTGGACCTGTCACCTCGGTGTGGGGTGAGCGTGTGCGTGAGGGGGGTTGAATAGCCATCTTGCCACACTCACTCTCTCTCACTCTATCTCTCTCTGGGGTCCGTCGCCGTCCTGGCACCATGCCAATCGACCCATGGCCAGATTCTTGTGACACACTCGTTGAATAATACCGACTAATTATTATACCTTTGTGCTTTGTTCAGCCACCAGCGACTATATGCCAATAACTGGGTAATCGTAGCCGCTTACAAACGCATTCGATAGTTTCAAAGATTCGAAAAATTGAGATCGTGAAACATCCAAGTGACGGGAATCTCTATCATTTATGACTTCACATTACAAGTAGCATCATTGACACAGACAAGTATCATATACTATAGATTACAGTGATGTTGAAATGGAATAACATATCAATCTATACGTTTACAATTTATTGCAAATTGTAGAGAAATTTTGTAATAAATAAACGACAAGAGATCGTTCCTTCTCCCTCTTTGCTTTTGTATGCACAGCAGAAAATGTTGCTTATTCTATTAAAACCTCCAACTGATCGCTCCAAAATCGTATTGTATACCTTTCAATTATTGGACTTATTGAAGTCTACACTGGGCACAAGTATTTCAGAATGTAAATCTGACAGTTCTATTGTCGGCAACGGTGAAGTTAAACTTTTATAATTATAAGGCGTAATTGAGGTTGAGTGGTAGAGAGGACTTAAAAGTCCTAACTCCGCCTTATAAAGAATTTTTTCATTTTCATTTTCATTTTCATTTTCATTTTCATTTTAATCCATCTCTGTGACCACCACAGTATATATGCTGCTTATGGAAGGCTTCCAAGTGAGTAGCCCGTGATGTAAATATTTATTGGAGTCTACATCTTCTTAATACAGCCGAACAGCCCGGTTCAAAATATTACTGCGATTGCTGAGAAACCCATTACTGTGTAATTCAGATTTTTATCTCACATGCGCACAACGCTTCTCCCCTTCGAATTTATAGATTTTGATTCCCAACCCAACATGATTCACTATTGCTATCCCAATTTTTGAATATTGATTGATCTTGTACAATCTAGCATAGGTAGTATACAAAGATATCCAATGGTATAGCGCGTTTATGTTCCAAACTTTAATGAAAACTCAAGTAGAAGTTCTTCCACGTGAAACTATGTGACGCTAGTAAACAAAAATCGGCTTGAAATTTGGAACATGAACGACCTTTATAATGGAATATCTTCTCATGCTAACTTTCCTCTACGATCCAAGTCTGTAGTAATGATTTGATATTCGAGTATTCAACTGTTGAAAAGGAATCTGTGAGGAATAAATTGTGCTTTTGAACAATATTGTAAGATCGCCGACCAATTTGTGAGCAAAACGCATAATATGCTCAGCAATCATTTCTCTTTCCTAAACGTTTATCCTCGGTATTTCAAGGAACGCTGATTTTTCCATGCTTTGATTTGAATAATGCTGCCAGCTATTCTATTCTTTCATCTTGTGTTTCTTTATTACAGGAGCTTTTCTACCAGGTGATTCCCACACACATGTTCGGTGGAGCGTTAGGAGATAACAAACCTAGCTTATTCCATGTGAAACGTTGAGATTTACGGTGAAAGAGAGACAAAAAACGATCATTTTTCCGGAATCAAACATCGACTCAACTCATGGTCGAATTGAGTCTGTCAGAATAACAAGCTTTCCTCAAAATAGACACATTGATAACCGTATAGAGTAGGTAGGCCTACACCTACAGTGTAGGTACTTTCATACATAGGAGCCCACGTGCCTGTTCATTTTTCTCTACCTACATTTATTAGCTTGAAAATTTTTCTCTCGATCCAATTTGCCACTTCATCTCACAGTGTTCACAGTGATCTCATAATTCAATAATCCAACCAACCTGTAGTTAGCACGTGTCGGAGTTTTTTGCTGGAGCTCAACTTAATGCCAATGGAATCTCCTATTGTTTGTTGATGCATTGACTCAATGCCTTCCGATAAATCATTGTTCTTCCTCTTGTGAAGCAACGATATTCAAAAAGGTTTTTTTTTCATGAGAGAATCACACCCACGTAGCCTACATGAACAAGCCGCTTCGATTTATCTCAACACTGAACAGATATCGATGTTGGTACTGCCAAAAATATTGTGATGGAAAAAATAATTGTTGAAAATATGAAGAATCACTTCGAATACCTACATACGTTTTCACGCTTTCCAATCACCTATCAAATTCAATTCTTCTTTTAACAGAATCACATTCGGAGATATACGAATCCAATGAAAATATTGAGAGATTCGACTGTTGTCTGTAAATAGAAGGTTCAGACTTCCTCATCAGAAGCGTGTCCAATGGATAGACTGATTTGGAAGATTTCTTTCGAAACGGATATTGTAATAATTGGAACAAATAACAATTTTTCAGAGTGTTCTTCAAATATCATACCTTCATTCGCCTCGGAATCCCACTCGATCTTTCCGGAAAGAGTTTGTTTACTCTTTTGATAACCAAGTGGAGATTTACTTTTAATTGAATTCCAGATTTTTCTCCGTGTGAAATGCAACATTCTCGCGAACATAGATTTTGCTTGTTCGACTCACTTGAAATGTTAAATTAAAACGAAGCGTCTTGATTGATAATACTTGATTGTATAATTTTCTCTCTGCAATCAGAAATGATGCTCACATCAAGCAATAAAGAAGATTAAGCAATCAATCAAGCAATCTATACTTATAAGTATTAACTCGAATAAAAATGGTAGGAGGGAGCATTAAGAAATGAACAGTCAGATTGAATTTTTTCATACAGAGATAGCTCCAGGCTTTTCCGATTATAATTATAATCAAGTTCGTTTCTATAGTGAGGTCCACGTTATAATGGCAGTGGAGAAAGATAGGAGAACAACGTTGCTGGTCCTCTGTCTTTACAATGCCTTCTATAGACGGTAGCTTAGGCCTATACAGGTTTATTGATATAATATTAACTGTTCATTCTCGTTTAAAATGATCAATTATATTTTTCATTCTTCCGGTAGTCGCGCCCTACTCAATCACACGAGCAGTCGCGTGTTGTACTTTTTACAACTTCCAATTTTCCCAGTGTTATGTACTCTGTTTACTATCAAAACATATTAATTAATTGTATAATTACTTTTTCCATCTTCTTGGACTATTTTTCGTCTATGAACATTTAGATGATTACCATTTCATAGCCCAATAAGGTACATCAAGCAAAGCCATCAATTCTGTGTTATTGGTTCGTTTACAGTCCCCTATCAGTCTTTCCCTATCTTATGCACAGTGCGACTTATGCACTGTCTTGACTAAATGGCATCTAAAGACTGAACCATTGCTCGGTTGATACTGCAACTCAGTGGAGTGATGGGGAGAAAGTTTTGGAATACATAGGTGGACTCATTCACTGACACCTCCCCATTCAGTGCAGCAAAAATGACACTGTTGTACTTTTTACAACAGTGCGACTGCCGGAAGGTTAAGCAAAAAATATACTTTTCAATAATTTCATAATGATTAGGATGAAATAGTTTTAGATTTATTATTAATTCTACATCGTTAAGAGACGATCTGGCAACAGAGCAAAGCGAGAAAGAGACAGTGCTATGTGATTTGTTGAATGATAGACAAGTATAGCAATACCATTGCTAATCAAACACTGCCATTATAACGTGGATCTCACTATAGTACCGTATATAAGCTTTCCCATCTAATATTGCTGGGAAGTGTAAGTTTGCTGGAGTGGATTGATTGAGTGCTTTATTTAAGCAGAGTACAATATATACTGGCTTATACACTCATATATTATTGGTTAAAATACAGCAAAGTCTCAGATGAATATTTAAATAGTATAAAATAGATAGATAAATAATTCATTTTTATACATTTTTGTACAATTATATCAATGCATTAGGCCAGTGGCTCTCAAAGTGTGGGGCGCGACCCCAAGGGGGGCGCGATGAATGCTCAGGGGGGGCGTAAAGCTTGGTTGGAAAATGTTTTAAATTTACTTCTAAAATAATTACGATAAGCAATCTTTCTATTTTTGAAATTACATGTGAGTAATTTTTACTCATAAAATATTTATATCAACCGTATTGTCAAATTCAAATTCTCAATCAATGAGTGCTCCCTCAACATGATAGAAAAAGAAAACCTCATTGATCTCCAAGGTGACTTAGCACTTAAAATGAAGTTTGAAGAATATTCTCTCACATCCTTCTAGATTTGTGTGCAAAAGGAACACCCAATTTTGAGTGAAAAGGCATTGAAGATATAGATTCCATTTGCTACAATTTATCCATGTGAAACTGGGTTTTGTGCTCTAGCTGCCATAAAAAGTGAATATAGACCAATACTGGATGTGACCCAGGAACTTAGAGTAGCGTTATTGGAGTTGACACCTCGTTTCAACAAACTCTGTGCGAAAAAAACAAGCTCATCCTTCACACTGACGCTCGTTGTATTGTTAATTTCTATGAGAAACAAAAATAACAACTATGTACTATATTAGCTGTAGTACCTGAATAAATTATAATTTTGTTGTTTGTATAGAATTTGCTGTTTTATTATGATTGATACTATTGCAACATTGGGGTATGTATAGAATGTGCTAAACAACAACTAACCACCTAATGACTTACTAAACACTAACTAATTAATAATACGCACAAAAAAAAACTAACAAAACCTACTCTAGAGCATGGTACGCTATAGTGGAGTAGGTCAATTTCCACACAGAAAAAACTAAACAAGTAGAGGACACATTATACGAATTTTTTGTAACTAACTATTGTATGTAATATTGTAATTTATCTAATAATTTGTGTAATTGATGTTGTAGTTTTAGTTTTTTTGGGGAATAAACATTTTATTTAAGTAAATATTGAGTGTAGAATATGTAAGTATATACGTACTTATACGTATATGTACAACATGTCTATGCTTATACATGTAGGGGGTCCGGCTTACAGCTTAATTATGCAGGGGGGGGGGGGCGTGAAGTAAAAAGTTTGAGAACCACTGCATTAGGCTACAAGATAAACATTTCATTCTTTCACATCTTACAACACTGTATTGAAAAAATATATTTATCAACTCAAATTCGATTAGCTTAGCCGAAGCCGTCAGCCTGAGTTCAGTAGTTTCTACTATCTTAATCTCGATAGAATATGAAATAATAATGATTATTGAAATGTACATGATATGGAAGAGAGATTTGGAGGAGAAATATTAGAAACTTATTTTATGCAAAACACCCAGTTGATTGATATGTACTCGTATGTCCTGGGAATAGTGAATGCAATAAAAAAGTAGCAAAGTGGTGATAAATCTTTTTGTTTTCGACGATGGCAGTTGTGGAGGGAGATGAAGAAGACACTGAAAAGGAAATCGAAGTAAGAAGAAAAAAGAGAGAAGTATATGAGGATGTTGAAGGATCAATAACAATCTGAGAGAAGACACAAGTCCATTAACCCTGGGGCGAGGGGCACTGACGACTTGTAAGTTCACCGTCCTCACAATATTTTTGTGTGCAGTTCAGATTAGGAGCTGTGTGTTTTTAGGATGTCATGTATCATATAGTTATACTTTTTGACAATAGATTCCAGGGCTAGAGACATTCTTATGTATTACTAGTAAGCCATCGTATGAAATAGAAAGTTTAGATGACACAAAAAGTGAATACTGCAATATCACAATTGAAAACTTTTGCGGATGAAACTATTGGTAATGAGGATATTAAGCTCATCTTGGTGAAAGGACAAGGCTCACAACTCAAGATTACATCAGAATCTTCGATTTTTTGATAAGTTACTCATCAAGGAAAAAATTAGCTCACGAATAAAATTTATGTATTCTTGGCTACTTATTTTTATTATTATAAAATACAATTATAGTATCCATTTTTGAAATTAATAAAATAAAAATACAAATTATAACAATAACTTATAATTTGTATTTCAATCTATTATTTTGAAAAATTGTATTTATTATTTTATTAATTTCGAAAAAGGATACTATAATTTTATTCTATTTCATAAATTGATGATAAATTTGAAATACTCTCAACTCTTGTTCATAAAGTATCACAGAAAGAGAACATTTTATCACAAGCTCCAAACTACCGTAATGACATTGGAAGTGAACAAATTATATCAATAATTTTTAATAATAATTCCTTTGTTATAATTTGTATTTTCAGTCTATTATTTTATTAATTTCATAAAAGGGTACTAGTCTATAATTCTATTTTATAAATTGACTGATAAATTTGAAATACTCTCAACTCTTGTTCAAAAAGGGTCACAGAAAGAGAAAAAATTCCATCAAAAGCTGCAAACTACCGTAATGACTTTGGAAGTGAATTTGAGAAAGAATGTCTGCACTTCAAAATGTACGTGTAAAAGGAAGAATTTACTGAAATCCTTGACGTGTGAGAACTCATAATGAAAATCGAACTGACTGTCTCCACTTCAAAATTCATGTGTAAAGGAAGAATTCAGTGGAATCCTTGACGTGTGAGAACTCATAATGAAAAACGAACTGAAGAATACTTTCCCAAATCTTGAAGTAGTTGTTAGAATTTTCTGACCGTCACCAACTACTTTGCAGAGAAAGGATTTTCCGCTTTGAATCGTCTAAAGAATGTAAAGAGATCTTCTCTTTCAGAGAGCAAGTTAAATTGTCTCATGTTATTGTGTTTTGAACAATACTTGACCCTAAGCACAATTTCCTTTGAAGTAATAAACAAGTTTGCCAAATTGAAGACTACTAGATTTTTTCAAATTGGAATTCTTTGTTCAATTAATATAATAGAAATATAATCTCAAGTTGAAATCTTTGAGGAAGATGTGAATTATTTAGAAATGAATGTCTAAATTTTTGTTTAAAGATAGATAGATAGATAAATGACTCTTATTTACACTTTACAGTAAAAGTGATGTGGGCGAAATTGAGGCAATAAAAGCCCCCTCTTCCATTTATGAGAAACATTTTCCCTTGTTATTTACTTCATGAGTTATTAGTAACATTTATAATATTTGAATTGTTTGGGATTGAAAGTGCATATGTCCACAAAATTAACTTTTTCACCAATTCAAAAACTTTTTTTATTCACATAGTCGTAAATTCCATCACTAATGTAAGTATTTATTGATGAATACAGATATAAGATAACACATTATGGAGTTGAAATTTTGAAAATGTCAACTTATAAAGAAATAAATAGTGATTTGTGAAAAATGGACATGTGTACTTTCAATTCTAAACAATTCATTTGCTTTTACATTGAAGTAAAATAAATTCTTTTGGCTTTTGTTGGTGGGGAGTCCCTTGCGGGAAGGTCCCACCGCCTGAATATATAATTTAAGCCTTCAATGGGCCTTACGATTGTCATACTTCAGCCGAGACCGACAATTTAACGTGTCCATCCGATAACACGGGAGTGATCTGGTTAAAAAACTTTAGGTAATGAGAGGGTTTGAACCCGGGATCTCTATGGTGCTACGCAAGCACTCTATCCACTAGACCACGGATCACTTCATTTGCTTTTACATTAAAGTAATAAAGGGGGTTCCAGAGAACCATTTGCCCAGGGCACCAGTCACCTAAGCTTAATACCAGTATACCTACAACATTTTTTTGAGATCAATATTCTTTCTTAACTAGACCTAATGGTAGATAAGGTAGGCTAACTCCACTTTTTAGGGCTACTGAAATTATTGAATCATAATAAAAGTTATCAAGTACCGTTTTTATTTTATCAGAAGTCATGTGAATTATATTGTATTTGAAACTAAGAGAGTATTATATTATCATGGCTTATACCAGATATTAGGAGCGAGATGTGACAAAGTGGGAGGTCGAAGGCACTAAAGAGATGTCAAACAACAACAAGTCTCGTCTACACGTGCCGTTCATTGAATTGTCATGCAAATCCTTAACTGACATGCTATCAAACTTCAGACCGTCGCTATTCGATCAACAATCAAGAGGAGGCAGGAGCAGCTCCATAGATTATAATAATAGAACATATCAGATTCGAATAGATTATTTTGACTTGCACAATATTGTAGACATAACATCAATCGAATAAAAAATCGAAGTATGGGATAATTATGATTATTATCATTCTATCGTGTGGAAAAGAAGGCCCACTTTTACCTAAAACTTTTACCCAAGCTATAGTGTAATTTAAGTTGTATCATAGAGAAACAATAGCGTAAGTAGATATCCCATGGTATAGGGCGTTTATGTTGCAACTTTTACTGTTATCTCAAGCCGATTACTGTCGATTTTTACTGTTTTGACCGGATAAGAGTGTATGAACTGTACAATATTGATGTATACATGATGTTTACATGAGTTTGTGGATTTGAGTGAAATTTTCAATATTCTTTTGCAATTGTGGAGGAAGAGTTTTGTTTGGATCCGTATTTGGAAATTGATCAATCTAATGAATTCAAAATTGTAGTAGATACATTTTTTGGACTCAAAATTGTGTACGAATTATCATTTAAGTTACGTAAGTAGCATAACCTTTAGACTGTGTATTCCAAATTAAGGTTTGAAGCAGTTTTGGGCAAATGCCTGTTGTTTTTACCTGAATTGTATTTGCATATGAATAAATAAATAGATAAATGAATGAATAAATAGATAAATGAATATGAGAGACTACCAGCGTCATAAAGCTTCACAGGGAAGAACTACGTGGACTATCAGCTTGAGATAACAGTAAAAGTTGCGACATGAACGCCCTATACCATGGGATATCTACTTATGCTATTGTTTCTCTATGGTTGTATATAGTAAGGTCCACGTTATAATTGCAGTGAAGAAAGATAGAAGAACATCGTTTCCGATCCTCTGTCTTTTCAATGCCTTCTATGGAGGATAACTGATACCAGTTTATTGATGTAATATTTATTGTTCATTCTCGTTTGAAATAAACAATTATATTTTATTAAGCAAGAAATTATATTTTTCAATGATTCCATAGTGAATTTTCATAATCAAGTTTTAAATATTTTGTTGATTAATTATATTAAAAAACGATCTGACAACAGAGCAAAGCGAGAAAGAGACAGCGCTATCTGCTTTTTTGAATGATAGACAAGGATAGCAATACCATTGCCAATCAAACACTGCCATTATAACGTGGACCTCACTATAGTAGAGGATGAGATAAGCTGTTATGGTATATAATATTTCATCATAGTTCTACAAATTGATACCAGAAAAAATGTCTCCAAAAATACTCTCTCAAAACATTTGAATATTAGGACTATAGGATTATGCTATGAGATGAACATGTTGTTGAGTTCATTAATAAAAATCATACAAACTTTGGCACTCACAAAGTTGTAAGGGAAATCGCTGAACAATAATTAACCAATTCTACTGCGGAAATAGTATCTAATACGTATATGCATTCATCAATAAGTTTTATGATACGGTATTCAATCTTGACTTTGGTAAGTTAATCTTAGAAACAATCTTTCATGAAATAGTCGTATAAATTGGATCAGATTATTAACCAACCGTTCAAGTTGAGGTGAAAACCTTAGAAGAGAATAAACATGTCTATTTTTCACTACAATCAACTTTTACATGTATTATTATTTTGTAAGTGGTTTGATCGACAGATCCTACATTCATCTAGATTCATGAAGAGTAGAATCAATAGTTGTTTTATGACAAAATATTGATAATCACAGAAACGTTATATATTAATCTATGAAAATGTTGGTTACAAATTGTTGACGTTTCAACAATTGAGATTATCTCAAAAGAGCTGGTCCCGTTTATGCTCATTGGATGAGAGTAGGCCTACTTCTCCAGAATGTGATTCTTGGCTTTCAGTGAACCTTGGTAAGTATCTTATATTCCCCAATACTCCAAGATATCAAACTTTTGATTCTCAGAGGATAATTAACTTTGACCCTCTAATTTCATACTTTCTTCTTAATTCTTTCTTCTCTTGATTTATTTGCAGTATTGATGTTGGGAAAAATATCGAATCCAAATGTTCTGATTCTCAGAGGGTCATCCACTTTGATCTTCCAACTTCGTTATCATCTTAATTCATCTGCAGAGAAAAATCCTGAATCCAAAGAAAGGAATTATCTGGATAGGGTTGTGGTGGAGCTTCTTAATGACAAAGGCGTTAATCCGTGGCATTCATTATAGACTCAAGTCAACCATATTACCACTCTTCCCGGAAAATCCTCTCTCACCAATGAAACTACTTGATAACTTCGTATTGATTCAGTGGCGACTTGAAATGCATTTCTTCTCTGTATTTTTATAGGCGTTTGAGGAATACGGCGCAAAATCATCCTCATCAGGACAATCGTGATAGGATGAAGGATTATTAGAGATTTCCCAAACCAATTTATTCCATTTCATTCACTCATATATTCATTAATTAATTAATACAGTCATACTGATGTAGGCTAGCCCTTCATGAATACTTATCATGTGAGTACGGTTTTCAAGGTGGCTGTTTTGGCAATGAACTGTTTATGAAAAGATAACAAGTTGGAGTTTTATAAGAGGTGTTCAAAGATGATGTTCTATTTTTATTTTTATCTTGTTGGATATTGTAAACTTTTAATGAATAAGGTTAATTACAAAAGATCATTTACAATAATACAATAATCCTCATGAATCATATTCTTTTTTCTCAAGCTTATTCATTCTTCATTCTTTATTGATTGATACAATAAGTAGGCTACATCATTGAAATGATAGGGAGAGAAAAAATAAGGTAACCTTGTGCTATTCCTCTCCCAAGTTTAGATAAGGTTACACATAGTCCGATATAGGTCGTCTTGTAGTTGTTTACTTCACAAAATTTCCAGTCCTTGATTATTTTCACAACGTAATTTTTTAAATGTAGATGCTTCAAAACTAAACATAGAAAAAATATTTCACATTATTATCACTAAAATAGGAAATATTCACATATTAGATATGTGAATCATTATATCATCACGATAATCAATAATTATAACCATTTGATGGTTGGGAGAGAAGATCCCCTCCTATTTTATTTTCTTTCAATTGTTGTGAAGTTCTAGAACCATTATCCCACAGAAACTAAACAAACACAGTATTCAATGCATTGAACAATAACTGAATTGACTGCACATTATCCGTGGAGTGAAAAGAAATCCTGAACCAATACAATTGAATTGGATTCAGCTTTCTACAAGAATTCGTTAATGGAATCTTTACTTGTAGGCTACAATGGTAGATATTGTGGAACGTTACTAGAATCTAAAACAGTTTCACCTAGTAGAGATACATAAAAATACCTCCAGTATACAAAAACAGGCCAACACATAACATATTTTGTCATTTGGACATAAAGGTTTGAAGTGGAGAATAATTAACAAGATTATATCAGTTTACGCTCTATATCATTGAAGGATTAAGTATGTTTCTCGGTATTTCATCAAAATTATTACTTTAATATGTGAATATTTCCTATTTTAGTTATAATAATGTAAACTATTTCTTCTATGTTGGTTTCCAAACATCCAAATTTTAAAATCTACTTTGTGAATATATTCAAGGGCTAAAAATTCTGTGAAATTCTGTGAAGAGCTACAAGACTTATATGAATTTGGGAGAGGAATAGCACCTTTTTTTTCCTCTCCCTATCATTTCGATGATGTACTTAGTGTATGAATGAATAAAGAATAAAGAATGTAACGCATTAACCTATTTTGGACTATGTGTAACCTTATCTAAACTTGGGAAAGGAATAGCACCTTATTTTTCCTCTCCCTATCATTTCGATGATGTACTTATTGTATGAATCAATAAAGAATGTAACGCATTAACCTATTTTGGACTATGTGTAACCTTATCTAAATTTGGGAGAGAAATAGCACAAGGCTACCTTATTTTTCCTCTCCCTATCATTTCGAAGATGTACTTATTGTATGAATGAAGAATGTAACGCATACTTGTATAGTTGTAATTAATAAAAACAATATAAAAACTTGTAGTACCCTTTATTGAAAACTTAAAAACTAAGTTCAAAACAAAAGATCAATTCAACTTTAAAACAAAGGGTACTACAAGTTTTTATATTGTTTTTATTAATTTGAAAGAAAGTAGCCCATATAAATTGAGTGATTGTAGAGTTAGTTGTATTTAATCATACTTGATTATAGTCTACTACTTGATTATTTATTGAATCATGATATTAGTACGTTAATCATACCCTTCAGGTACAAAAGCTTATCAAATCAAGCTATAGCCTTGGCAAGCTATTGCCATATTGAACAGTTGGCTAGTCAGATAATTGAAAGGTGCGAATCGCTTTGTACGTTAGTGCTAGAATGATTATGAATAAATAAAATGCATTGGACTTTGATGCAGAATCAGTGTGTAATTTGTCGGGCTCACTTTCAAGCGCAGTTTTATCACAATCCAGATTATACACTTCTATGATTGGAGCTATAACAGTAAATTACAGTAATCTGGAGGTGACAGAGACGCTATTAGCGGTCTATAAAGGGATTGGAATGCTTATTCACTAACATCGGCCAATGTGAGAGGCTGAAGCTTGGAACGATTCGACCCCTGATTTGCCAAACAGAATGAATTATTCAAATTCGCGCTGTGAATGACAAAACTTCGCAATGTTTCATCCACACTTGATCGATATAATAGCCAGTAATTTCCGTTTAGCGGCTTATTCAATGCTTCAATAATATAGAGGCTTTAGCACGGTTCCATCACAACTACAGCCTTACCAATGAGTTTAAAGTATTCATATTTTCAACAGAACATTGATCAGCTCATCGGGAAACAATAAATAATGAATGATTTTGACGCGGCTTGAGAAATGAATTCATCATAATTGATTAGAGGCGGGCTTGAGAAGTGGAGGCTCTAGTTACAAACTAATATCTCTTTAAATAGTTTCCTCCATGAAGTGTAATTATTGATCAATGGATAATTGATTCTATTACTCTGTTCAAAATTGGCATAGTACAATGATCGTAAAAGATCAAATCATATCATTATATTTTTATATAGATGGGAATTACTGAGATATTGCAATTATTAAAATGCTAATGAATTTATAATAATTATTAAACGAAAATCTAAATTGAATGCTGTAAATCACCCCGAAGACTTCTGCTACTACAAATATTGACAACAGCTTATTGGAAAATCGATGAGCGCTACTATTCAAAAATTATCTGTCAGCCTGGGAATATATATTATCTTCAATCTGACATAATGATCATGATCGTACATCATACATTTTTTTCTCTCCAACATTGAATACATGAGAACGAAGGAGACCGTATGATAAGATTTGGACTACTTGATCAATCCCCCCAGAAAATATATGAAAGAAGTTGTTCCAGGCTTTTTCGGAAATTTTCTTAAGATTGAAAATGAATTTATAAAGAATATGAATGTATTTCCCCAAACCGCTCTGAGACATCCGAGCGATCCTAGAAGTAACCGTCACTAGAAGTAATACAAGTGCTAAGCGTTGATTCATTTTACTCCTTCATATTATGATATTGTAGATAATACCACCTTTTTGAATTATTGTGATTTGAGTTGTTCTACTACTCCTGCTACTAAATAAATGCCTCTCTCACTCTCTCTCTCACACACTCTCTCTCTCACTCTCTGTCTCACTCACTCTCTCTCTCTCTCTCTCTCTCTCTCTCTCTCTCTCTCTCTCTCTCTCTCTCTCTCTCTCTCTCTCTCTCTCTCTCTCTCTCTCTCTTTCTCTCTGAGGAATCTGTTCGAATATTTTCTTGATGGTGACTAAGCTCTATGTCCTGTTTGTTCTAATGTTAATTTCATTTCTCTGCATTCCATTCATTATTATCCACTTGCATTAACATTCTTATTCTTATTTCTATTCATTCATTCATTTTATTTGCTCTATTTTCTCCAATCTCATTTGATTACTAGTTTGGCCGAGGGCTGCCGGTCTAGAATAGCAGTCCTAGCGTCCCAACAACCCAAGGTGCTAGAGTGGTAGAACCCCACCGAAAATCCGGGTTCCTTTATATCCATAATCCTCAATATTCTACATCCTCACCCCTCACCTAGCCTTGATATCCTCCCACTTGTACCTTTCATATTTTCCACTTCCCTGTGAATTCTGAAGATTTAATTCATTCATATCACCCATCATCTTCATTTTCAGCATGCATTTTTACAAATATGTACCATTATTGTATTTAATTTTTTATCATAGAAGTGTTATTATTTTGTTTATTATTAGACTACCAGTTTTTGCCATTGCCAGACCTGGCAATGTAAGATGTATTTAATTAATATCAAATATCAAAAAATCTCTCTTTTTTTCTCTCTCTCTCTCACTCTTTTATTATTTTTGTATTCTTATGTAATTTTTTTCTTATTTTGTAAAGAGTTGTGTGACAGAAAGTACCAGGAGTCCTAACTCCGCCCTAATAAAGGCAAATAATCAATGAATCAATCAATCTCTCTCTTTCTCTCTCTCTCTTTCTCTCTAAACCGGTCGTGTGTTGATGGGAAGGATATTATTTTAAATCCTTCTTAGAGAATCGACAATTATTTGTTGAAACACCGCCGATTTATGAACTTACATTACAATTTTATACTGTCGTTATTCTGATTGCATTCAATTTCTATTCTCATTTATTAATTTTTATACTTTGTGAAATTCGTTGAACGATTGGCATTACCGTCATTCAATGTAAATTAGTGTATAAGCCAGTAATTATTGTAGCATACATAAATAAAGAAATCTAATCCAATCTAATCTAATCTCCCTCTCTCTATATTTTTCTAAAGAGAATATCCAATTTTACCGTTGATGATATTTCCATTACTTGATCTGTCGCCTGTTATCAGATAAGTTGGATTAATTCAACTAATTGGACCATTTTGAAGAAATAAGTCTTCGTAATAAGATTTAGTAATATTTACTTATGTTGAACGTAAAAATTACATAACATATGTAATATTACTTATTTACTTCCAAATAAGTCAAATTTACCGAGTCGATATTATTGAGCCGCCATCAAGATAATATTCAGGAAATTTGATGGTAAACACAGGATTTTCATGATTCTTCTATTCAGAGCGGAAATGATGGGTCCAAGTCAATAAGACAATTTGTTGACTTTGAAAGAGCCGTTTTCCACTTTTAACGAATGAGCTGACTGGAAAACCAATAGGAGAGTGAAAAGCAAGTGTTTTCAACGAACCTATCTGAATTCCACTTCAGCTTCAGTTATCACACACGTAACAGTTACATTCACATGTACTTCGAATTCAACCAGCGTTGCAACATGCAAATGAATCATGTTAACATGTTAATTCAGACCGTTTCTTGTTTATTTAGTTATAGCTACTGTCGTCTGAACTAGAGTTTTGGAACTCAGATACTATTTGTAACTCTACTGCTCTGAAATAAAGAATGCGTCATTCACAATGAATCTCATTCTATAGCATCACTATATAGACTCCAATTATTAACTGAACTCACTCATAAATCATTCAAGTTTAAGAAGATACATAATAAAAATGGTTGATTATCTATAATCGAACACACTTTGTTCGTATTTAATTCAATTAAGAATACAGGAGTTTGGATTAACTCTAATAGAAACTGCCCTATTTGTAATCACGGGGAATTAGAAACTCTAGAACATTTTTTGTTGCGCTGCCCCATGTATAGAGGATGTAGAATTCAATTTTTGAATATATATTGTCGTAATATAGTGAATAATGAGGACAGGTTAACGGTATTACTGTCGAATCTTACGGAGGAAAAAATAAACAGAGTTTTTATCTATGTGGTTAAAGCATTAGAAATAAGACAAATGATATGTGATCTTGTTTGAAAGTGATCAGATGCTATTTAATTCTCATAGGAAATATTTTATTATAACCTTTACCATCAAAATTCTGTGATATTGTTGTTTATTATATATTGTTATGTAGAGAGTTTATTTTTTACTATGTTTTTTGGCTCAACTCTATTTGTATGATTAAAGTGAACAAATAAATTGATCATTATTATTATTAATTCAATTCAATTTTATTCGGGAATGAATACATTATAATTATAATCTATAATACAATGAAGTAAAGAACTGGCTTGTACACGTACGGGATAGAAAAATTATGTTTGCTTAACGCATAATCACGTCTGAACTACTGGACTAAATAACTTGAAATTTTGCATTAAGATTATTAATTAACCGAGGATGGTTATAGGCCTATTTTCAATTCTTCAAGATCTCATTATGTCAAGTTTTAAAATAAGCCCTTGCGGAGCACGGGTTACCTGCTAGTAATAATAAACATGAAAATAATTAATTATTGTAGATTTTTATAACAAGATCTGTGAAGCTCTTCCAACAGTAACACTGTAACTCTATAGTTATTTTGGAAATATTTAAAGGGCAGCGATTTCAATCAAAACTGCATTTACACTCTTCGAGACAATACTGCGAACGACGAACGACGTAATCCACAACTACAAGCATTCAGGATTCAGGAATAAGGGATACAGAACTAAGCATACGAGATTCCATACCTACAAAAAACTCACTAATTCATGTAACTTTAGACTTTAAATACTTTGAATTCTTTGCCTTATACGTTTTACACCAAACAAAGTTGGATGTTACATAAAATATAGTAATTCCGATGAAGTATATGAAATATATAATTAATAAAAACATATAGTACCGTTTTTATTTGAAACATTTTAGAACTTTAAAACAAACTAGTTTCGGCCTACTTTGGTCATTTTCTTTTTAAGAAACTAGTTGTTGAAATGTTTTATAGTTTTAAAATGTTTGAAATAAAAACGGTACTACATGTTTTTATATTGTTTTTATTAATTTCATATACAACATCGAAACTACTATATTTTATGTAACATCCGACTCGGTTTGGTGAGAAAAGTATAAGACAAAGAATACAATATATTATACTCATACCTACAAAAATAATGTCCTTTAAATAATTTCCATTTTAATAAGAATGGTACTTCATATGTTATATAGTTTTCATTAATATTTTAATATTGTAGCCCATACAAGTGAAGTGATTTTATGAAATATATAATATTTCTGATTTACTGACTTGCCATTCAACATAACTCAATGACTGACCCAAGTGCATGGGGGTTGTTGTTGCAGAATAGAATAGAATTTCTGTTCTTTTATAATCTGCCTCTATTTTGACCATCAGAATCAGAGGTTTTGCAATGCTACATGTTGCAGAGTTGTATGCGGCAACTGCCAACTGTTCAACTGTCCTGTAACTCAGTGTTGATAGCCTCCCAGGGGATCAACACCTCCTGTTCAGGGACCGACACCCTCAATCTCACTTCATGCAATAATCAAGGCCATCATGATCTGATCGATCTGTTTGGGGCGATCTCTACCTTTGGCTGTACTCTGCCATCAAGTTACCTGCCTTTTCATCGACTCTTATCATCCATTTGATGCAATTACACGTATAAATCTAACAGTAAAAATAAATGAATCTAAATAAATTGAAAAAATCTAAATTAATAATCTAAATTGATTGTATAAATCTAACAGATACCGATAAACATGAGAACACCATTCGGATACCACCGAGGTAGATTCGGTTATCATTCCTTCCACGCACAAGTCCACAGCATTAAAAAACTCAACAAAAACAAGAAACCAAAGGACAAGGAATGAAAAACAGAAAAAAAGCAATCAAGAAATTTTGTTGTTGGAAATTGAACTCTATAACTATATAGTCTCAGTGTTCGTAACTGTTCAACCTTATAGAAATAAATGAACCGAAGGTTTTAGATGAGTTGAAATGTAACAAAAATTGCATTAGAAAACACAAAACTAGAAGTAAGTGATGCTTATTCAGGAGCTAGAAGTTGAACTCTATAACTCTAATGTCTCAGTGTTCGTAACTGTTAAACCTTATAGAAATATATGAACCGATTACTTTAGATGAGTTGAAATTCAACGAAAATCGCATTAGAAAGCACAAAGCTAAAAGTAGGCGATCCTTGACCGTCACTAGAAGTAATACAAGTGCTCAGCGTTGATCATTTCACTCCTTCATATTATGATAAAATGGCTTAACACGCTGATGGCTGAATTTTATTTGAATGACTGTTAATATTAGTGGAAGTTCATGATCAATACGACCATCAATATGATTTGTTTTCTGAGAGTGATGCTCACATGAGCTCTAGGCTTGTGCGTGGGCAATGAGACAAATGAACGGACCTACAGAATGATTATTTGCTTACACAATACATAACTATTAAAGAAGTTCATAGAATACCTCTATTCTATTCCAAGACTATTGATTTATTAAAAATATTAGTCCCACATATTTTTCAAGTATCATGTGCATTATGTTTTGGATTGCTGGTTATTCTCTCGGTTCAAGAGCTTATTATTAGGTAATCTCTATTCAATACTTTATCAAATCACTAGGTTTTCATTGGCAGGAAACCAATGCAATGTTTATTTATTTAATCATTCAGAATTACTATGTTAATCTAGAGTTTGTGTATAAAGAGTACAACACATTACCTGTTATAAAGTTAGTTGAACATTCATGATTCATGATGTTCAAAAATAGATTATTAGCTGATATTGAACATGGTATTGAACTGATTTAAATTGCTGGTTCCAATGAATGAAATAACTATTCTACCAATACAGTACTATATTGTAAATATTCTTGTAATTGCATAGCAATCACTGAATCGTCCATATTGAACGAGGGTACTGAGTTCATACTGATTACTAGGGACAATAAAATGATTACTAGAGCCTTGAATCTTTGCTAGTTTGTTCAAAGATTACTTTCGTTTGCTATTATCAATCATTTTCAATTTTTCAACACAATTTCTTTGAATATTATACATATCTTTGTTGGCCAACTTGACTCACTCCTTCAATTTATGAGGATATAACAGGATAAAATTAAAATTGCATGGGAAAAAAATTGTAGTGACTTATCATCCAGCTGACTGGTGATTTGTGTTTTGACAGTGTGTCACACAGACTGTTTGTCCTGTATGCGCCGACAAGTGATTTCCGCTGTCTGTCTCAAATTTTAATTCTGACTTATTTACGAATACCGAGTAAACTATAAAGTTCTATTGATTCACTTATAATCATAAATTGTGAATTTCAAAATCAGTACAATATTTCAAAAGGGAGGGCTCACTACAGTAGTTCAATCACAGTATTGTTTAAGTTAATAGACTCATTTGGAACCGGGAGAAAGAGGTATTTCATGTGCAATCAAGAGTTAGACTGAGAAAATGATGGTATGGAATGTACTGGTATGACTCAGTAAGTGGAGCCACCTACCGGCAGAATTGATAACTACACCAGTAGGCGTTCCAATCCACCAATCAGATAAAGGTATGGGGGGCTTGAAAGCATGGCTTGCTGTTATTGGTTACGACATGATTCTGGTATTCTCTATCTTTCCCTCTCTCTTCATTCTAATTTCTATCCATTTATTTTATTTGTTCTATTTTCTCCAATCTTTTTTTACTCAATCTCATCTAATTACTAGTTTGGCCGTGGTGCTGCCGGTCTAGAATAGCAGTCCTAGCGTCCCATCAACCCAAGGTGCTAGAGTGGTAGAACCCCACCGAAAATCCGGGTTCCTTTATATCCATAGTCCTCTATATCTACATCCTCACTCCTCAACTAGCCTTAATATCCTACCACTTGTACATTTCATATTTTTGTACTTCCCTGTAAATTCTGAAGAATTAATTCATTCATATCACCCTTCATTTTCACAAATTATGTTATTATGTACTATTATTGTAATACATTTTCATCAAAGAAGTGTTATTATTTTGTTCATTATTGCAAGTGTTTGCCATGGGTTTTGTCAGACCGGCAATAAAAGATGTATTAAATAAATATAAAATATCTTCTTCGCTCTATCCCCCTCACACTCTTTCTCTCCAAGTAGAATGCCCATGAAAAGGATATTCATGAGAATCATTCTTCAAGAATGGACCCATACCCATTGCATATACAGAATAGGCCTAACCTATCAAGTTCTATCAACTCAAAATTATAACAAAATTAACAAAAATTATAATTATTGAATAATGCGGATTTCGGAATCAGTACAATATCAAGCACAAGGCTATCTTATTTCTTCTCTCCCTATCATTTCGATGATGTCGTACTTATTGTATGAATCAATAAAGAATAAAGTACAATAATAATTTATGAGAGAGTTCTCCAGCCCGGGAAGCTCAAAAGTATATAACAATAATATAGCGCCTACATAGAATATCGGAAATCCATTCTCTTCAAAAAAAAAGAACGGCTGCCTCACTGATTATCCGTTCCTTAATTTATGGGAGGATATCCATCTCATTCAGTATTTTTGTTTTTCTGATTTGTTCGGGTGGATTGTAAATGTTTGGTTCAAAAGTATAGCAACTGATTGAACTACTTCAACTTTTATAGTCGCAAGCCTAATAACATGTTTCCGCCATGTTTGGTTTCACTCCAATGTCAGCATTAGTTGTATGAAAAGCATTGATGTTATATGTAAGGAATGCTGACCATTCGAAGTGAATCTCGTTATAGGATGGTACAGACTAGTGGAGTCGATATTCTTCGTTCAATTTCATAAAATAGGAACAGTGTAGTCTGGAATCCACCATCTGGCAGCGTAATAGGTTCTTTGTTTCTAGTGTTTTGGAAACTGCAGAGCTGAACTCACTCTGAACTCTGAACTGTCTCTATATTTATAGAATATCCATCTATAGACCACACTCCTTCCCACGGCAACTCTACGCCATGTTAATCATTAGTGTTATCAAAATCCAGCTGTTCTGTTCAAAACTATTCTGATTTTACTGTTCTTCTTGTTCATCTCGTAAAATGTTTTCTTAAACGTTCAAAACTTACTCTCTTCTCTCTTCCTCCAAGCCTGGAAACTCGAGCAAAACTGAATAAATGTTTGTTTTTGAAACGTTTCAACAATCAAAAATTATCTCAAGAGCCTGTCGAATTTCCTCTCAGTATTATTTATTTTATTTGGAGTATGGCAGATACACAATATATATAAAGCTCATGAGTCTCAAATTTCTACATATACGCTATATTTTTTCAATTTCTTCGAGATGTTGTATAGTTTTTGTTCAGGAGAACATAAGTTAATTAATTCCTCTCAATTAATTACACTATTTCAATTTACTTTTGAAAAGTAGTAATGTTTTTTATTTGATGAATTCCCTTTAAGATAAGCTAAACATTTCGTTAAAGATCATTCTCAAGACCGACTGTTCTATGAAAACGGCTTACAATCCCACCTCTCTAATTGTTTTGAGAATATTTGCATTAATTACCTGAAGCAACATTCTAAGAGTATTCTGTATTAGATACCTTGATGCTCAATAGGTTAGGCTATCACTATCACAAATTGACTCTAATTTGGATTTCACATAATGGATGGATTGGATATCATAGATGGTTGATTTGTAATTCAACGGTGAAGTAATTGAGTACCTAAATGGATGAGCGCTACAAGGTACGGTACTTGATATCATGATAGTCTTAGTTTAGAGAGCGGAGAAATTTCGTAGATCACCTTTCTCAGAATAATTAAGTCTCGACAAGCTGATATACCAGAATGTAAGTGGGTGAAGGCTGGCTAATAGAGCTTGATAACAGATGTAATTTGTGGTAAATCTTAAGCCCTGCACACACACACACACACACACACATCGATTTTTATTCGTACATATTTTGTTCGTACACATCGATTTTTGTTTGTTAGATATTTTGCCGTCCTCATGAACTCTATCAAATTAAACGGAACTTGAATAACATCATCTGTTTAATCTAATATAATTTATAAGGACGGAAAAATATCGTACGAACAAAAATCGATGTATGTGTAGTTAGCCTTACATATTTAAATAACAAGAAATAAAATCTATGTGTGTGTAGTTAGGTACATTTTTCTCAGCAACCATTGGAGATTTTCAAGAAACTCAACGTTGTTTGTTGCATACTGGAGATATCTATATTTTAACACAGGATAATAGAGAAATATTGATGCTGAAAATTATAAAAAAAAGTTTTTTGATCAAAAATTATTTAAAGTTTTGGATGTTCTGAAAAAAATATTAAATAATTATTTTATGTAATACTGGAAAATGCCTGTGTCTCAGAATAGAGAAATGAAAGGGGAATAAAACAAAAAAATGCATAGCTATATCTCTACTGGTTGTTCAGAAAAATGTACCTGAATATTGGAAATTTTAACATTGTTGGTATAGGAATTTGCGAACCCCCTTGATTCAATTTCATTTAGACAACACCATTTTCAGTAAAATTTAGCAGTTCATGAAACTTAATCATATGGATGATTAAGCAATAATCCTAATCATATAACATTCACAAATTTATTTTTTATTCACCAATTCACAACAGTGTTACAAGAGAATGAATAAATAATGTTTTGTTAAATAATTGACGTGGCTAGAAAAAGAAATATTGTGCTCTAGCCACGAGTTCAAACATTCCTTACTATATTTAACATGATTTTAGAATCAATACAGCTCTTTATAATATAATCAAAACCAGTGCAACACTAGAACACAGTACATAAACCAGCATTGTTCATGTTATTTTATTTACGCTCGAAAATGTCTCTTGAAGTGTTGAACCTGGTTGTCCTTGAAATAAAACAGGTACTTGATTACTTTTAATACGTTTAATCACTTCGATTACTTTGATTACTTTATTTTCTTTGATTACTTTGATACTTTTGATTACTTTTAATACTTGATTACTGTGTTTCAATAATTATTCAGTAGCCCTATAAAGAAAGTTAGTATTATCAATTTGTTTTTATTACAAGATATGTGTCAACTTATACACTAATTCACAATATTTCTGAGGATTCAATAGATTCTACAAATAGAAAAAAAACTTTTTCCTGCCATTAAACATAAGACAGAAGAACTGCGATCCAAATCAATAAGATCTGAATAAGGATTTAATCCAATAATTGGAATCAAGATAGTATTTTATAGTGTGCTGGAGCTACATAAATCGGCTTAGTTTGAACAGATTCTGATATTTATACACATAATGGAGAAAGAAATCAAAGAAATGCTTTCCATTACCACTCCACCGGGAAATTTAGAGAATATGAATCGGAAAGTTTGTAGAAATGGCAATTGATTGAATAATAGAGAGATAAGAAGAGATAGGTACAAAACTTGATTAGAGAATTGAATGTTAGTACTTTCAACTTGATTTTTTTATTTGTTATTATCACTTACTTCAATAATACTGTATCACTTAACTGCCAAATAAGAGTGTACAAACCTCATGTATTTTTAGTAATGCCACGTAACTCCATTAACAAGATAATGAATAGCTTGTCACTCGAGTTTTAAATTTTAGAGTGATATTTTTTAATAAATGCATCAGACAAGTATACTAAATGTAGGCACGTGAGAAAATAAAAAACATAAATATTAATCAAGTTATATAAGAAATAATACGTTTTTTGTGTCTTCTGTGAAAACTGATAAATGTGAGTTACAAGGTTTGTTAATTAGGCCATCGATATAATGAAAACAATATGAATAGTTATTTGTGCAACTAGTGCGCAAAGTGACAGTTTGCTGCACCGAAAGAAACGTTTACGCCCGAGCCGTAGGCGAGGGTGGAATGGTTTGTTGAGTGCAGCAGAGGAACTTTGCGCACGTATTTCACATTAAATTTTTCCTACAGTTACCATTGAATATGAAAAGTGGGTAATTATGGGTAAAATTGCCTGAAATCCATCAAATGTTTTTCTGTGTAATTTTATTATTGATAAAAACCTTAATCCTATAATCCTAAAGTCCTCGTTGTCCTTGGTTATAATATTTACTTAATAATTTGCTCGTTGTGCTTCGTTGCACCTCTGCTCACTATAGCAGCCCAGTCACTGTTACCAACTTCATTTTGATTTTGCTGCACTGTTGCTCCATATAACTACTAAGTATTTTGCGTTGCCATGTTGCAAATCTGGAGTGCAGAAAAGTTTTTCCCGCCATTAAACATAAGACAGAAGAACTGCGATCCAAATCAATAAGATCTGAATAAGGATTTAATCCAATAATTGGAATCAAGATAGTATTTTATAGTGTGCTGGAGCTACATAAATCGGCTTAGTTTGAACAGATTCTGATATTTATACACATAATGGAGAAAGAAATCAAAGAAATGCTTTCCATTACCACTCCACCGGGAAATTTAGAGAATATGAATCGGAAAGTTTGTAGAAATGGCAATTGATTGAATAATAGAGAGATAAGAAGAGATAGGTACAAAACTTGATTAGAGAATTGAATGTTAGTACTTTCAACTTGATTTTTTTATTTGTTATTATCACTTACTTCAATAATACTGTATCACTTAACTGCCAAAAAAGAGTGTACAAACCTCATATATTTTTAGTAATGCCACGTAACTCCATTAACAAGATAATGAATAGCTTGTCACTCGAGTTTCAAATTTTAGAGTGATATTTTTTAATAAATGCATCAGACAAGTATACTAAATGTAGGCACGTGAGAAAATGAAAAACATAAATATTAATCAAGTTATAAAAGAAATAATACGTTTTTTGTGTCTTCTGTGAAAACTGATAAATGTGAGTTACAAGGTTTGTTAATTAGGCCATCGATATAATGAAAACAATATGAATAGTTATTTGTGCAACTAGTGCGCAAAGTGACAGTTTGCTGCACCGAAAGAAACGTTTACGCCCGAGCCGTAGGCGAGGGTGGAATGGTTTGTTGAGTGCAGCAGAGGAACTTTGCGCACGTATTTCACATTAAATTTTTCCTACAGTTACCATTGAATATGAAAAGTGGGTAATTATGGGTAAAATTGCCTGAAATCCATCAAATGTTTTTCTGTGTAATTTTATTATTGATAAAAACCTTAATCCTATAATCCTAAAGTCCTCGTTGTCCTTGGTTATAATATTTACTTAATAATTTGCTCGTTGTGCTTCGTTGCACCTCTGCTCACTATAGCAGCCCAGTCACTGTTACCAACTTCATTTTGATTTTGCTGCACTGTTGCTCCATATAACCTACTAAGTATTTTGCGTTGCCATGTTGCAAATCTGGAGTGCAGAAAAGTTTTTCCCGCACTAGAGCGGAAAAGTGATTCTTTGCGTTCTGTAATCAGTGCAGCAATGGCCACTTTTCAACGTAACTGTAGGAAAAAAAAATTACAAATGAAAAGAGGGACAGAACTCAAATCTTCTAATTAACTATTGAGACTACAGAACTGAGTGACTGACAATTATCTACTAATTTTCAGACCAACAATTACTTATCCATATGACTCTAATCAGTGCTTCTGAATGATCCGGGCGCTGTTTAACTCTTTAAATGATACTAATTATCTTGCCAAACTACTCAAAAATACTATTTTCAAAGTTGGCTATCATGCCACCTTGTGTGAACAGAACTACGTTACAGTACTTATCTTGCCAAACTACTCAAAAATACTATTTTCAAAGTTGGCTATCATGTCACCTTGTGTGAACAGAACTACGTTACAGTACTTATCTTGCCAAACTACTCAAAAATACTATTTTCAAAGTTGGCTATCATGGCACCTTGTGTGAACAGAACTACGTTACAGATATAGGAATAAACAGGTAGTAAACGAGAAGTCATAGAATATGAGCTATCTTCTCAAGAAAATCCGAATATTGGGAACTGTTCATTTGACAAAATTTGAGCTTATCATATAGTAATAATGTAAAAACAAGCTTATGATTACATTACTTTTTCTGTCGCGTATTGATTTCAATTCCGCTAACCCTCCTCCTACCTATACAATCTATCTAAATTCACTTCACTATTCAACACCACCCCTCCACAGAAAACAAGTGAGTGAGCGGAATTTTAATTTTTAATTCAGACGTAAGATCTATGAAAATATTGAAACCCTTGCAGTTCAGAAATACTGTGTTCTGTTCAGAACAAATCATTTGTAAGAGAATTTATTAGTTAATCTGTTACATTGAAAAGTTACTAATATCAGCTTTATTTATCTGTGATCAATTTAATTGAAGCTTCTTACAATTATGATAACATTTATCAAAGGAAATTACTTATTATAAGAAGTGTTATTTGAACGTATGACGCTTATAAACTTCTTCAGGAAGAGAGAAAATATAGTTAGTGAGAGTTTTTGAAATAGTAATCGTTGATGAACATATAGGAATTTAATTTGTTGATTTCCTATGTTGAAATTTATTAATTGAAACTAGATGAATGATGAAATAATTTTAATGTTGGAATAACAAAATTGAACTCTGGATAAAATATTGGAATAAACTGTTACAAGTGATAAACAAACTATGCTATAGTGTGATCCTTGTTATAATGGCAGTGGATAAAGATAGAAAAATAGCGATGCCGACTCTCTGCATTAATTAATTATATTTCTTCACTGACAAAAACATAACTGTCATCGTTGTGAACCTAGAAAAGGATAGTACCACCGGCTTTGTCAAATGATAGACAAGGATTATGGATAGCAAAACCATAGTTGATCAAATACTGTCATTATAACGTGGACCATAATATAGAATATAATATTGTAGTTTGAAAGAGACATATCAACTTAGGAGAACTCTAAATTTCAACAATGTTCTATCTTGAGTGAGTTCTTGATCTTGAAAAGATATTTGATGTTATAATGAAAGATATTCCGAGCTGCGTTATATCATAGAGAAATAATACTGTCATTATAACGTGGACCTCACTATAGTTGAAAACATCACAGGTGGCAATCAGATGAATCGCCACAAACATGCTACAAACTGCATTTATCAGTTGATGTGTTTCATCGAAAAGTCACTTATATCAGTTATAATTCTCCGTGATTAATTCCATTGGAACTTCTTAAGGTGCGTACAGATATATGCGCCGCGAATATAAGCAATTCACTTTTAATCAGCTGACTATATAGATATAAAAAGCTTGGCATCAGCTGATTAAAAGTGAATTGCTCATGTTCGCGGCGCGTAAATCTGTACGCACCTTTACAATGATAATTAAAGAAGGGGAATGACTTATTATAAGTAGTGTAATAGATTCGAACGTATGACGGTCATGAACTTCTTCAGGAAGAGAAAAAATATAGTTAGTGGGAGTTTTAGAAATAGAAATCGTTGATGAACATGCTACAATCTGCAAATAAAACAAAAGTCGAAAACAACGTTGCTTGTGAAAGTTGGAGCTCAAATTAGCTGGAACAACCAAATAAAAAAAATCCATTTATCTTGAAATCCACTTGTGAACGAGCGATTGAGCAATACGATAAAATCATTCATTGTGATAAGCGCAACTTAGTTTCTATGGACTGATAGAATCCATTGATTGCTAAAACTATCGCCAATTTCTTGCCTTCGAAGTTTTATTTTTCTGGGACTCACTCTACTACCCTACCAGCCTATACCACCCTATAGCCTACTACCAGTCGATGAAACAAATATAACAAATGGATGAGATCGAACGAAATTTTATTACTTGCTGAAAAAAATTTATTTCAGAAAGCACTCTTTTATAGCTTTGCAGGAGAGTTACTAGAGGAGTTTCGAAAGCAGTAAAATGGCTTAGAAATTGCTGCCACAAGGTCTTCGAGTACTTCTTCAACTAAGACTTCAAATCAATGTAGTATATGTGTCCATCATCATAGAGTAGATGTAGTATTAAACTGTTTCCATAGCATATGGAAGCTTTAACAGTTTCATTATCTCTTGAAATCTAAAACTAAAATCCCTTTGCCTCAACATGGAATTCAGATTCATCCAATTTCATCAATTCAGATTCAATTCTCTGCTCAGATTCTATACAGATTTCCTAATTATTTTTACCTGACTGAGACTCAAAAATTATATAACAGTTTTAGTACCTAAGTGTAATGAGGAAAATGACACAAGTCATAATACGGTCGATAAAAATATAACGCACTTCAACAGACAAAATGAAATATAACAAATTTCAAAACTTATTTGAAATTCATAACGATGGTGGATAGTATTGAATCTTTTTTGTGAGATCAGTGTCAATAATTAATTCAATTCATGCAAATAAATAACTATATTTAATAATTTGAAGTGATATTTAAACTAATCATAGACCTAGATCAAATATTCTGTTTCACATGCCATTCATCAGAACAACTCATCATTACAATTCTTAAATATGCAGAACTTTACGTTTGTACAATAGAATAAGCCACTGCTTTGATCCGCGTTTGCTGACCGTTTCCAAACCTTTAAGAAATCCTGTGAACTAGCATATCGCTCTATAGCTGACTCATGATTGATAAATAATTATACTAAACTCCCTCATTTCTTTTTTTTCTCTTCTAAAGTCCTATTTTCCCTCTATTCTCTTTTAACTATATTTTATTTTTATTATTAGTTTTATCTCATTCTTCTTCATTTTTCTATTATCATTAGTTTATTATTTTTTCATTTGGCCTCATTTTTCTATAATCATTAGTTTATTTTTTTCTTTATTTGTCCTCATTTCGCCTCTTCTTATCATATTAGTATTCAAAAATTGTGTTTAGCCTACTATTCTATTTTATTTTTTCATTCTTATTTTGCATCAAATTTTATGTATCTAAGCTAGTTGATGTCAATAAGGCTCTTCATGGATTTATTCTGTGAGCTTTTGTATGTAAATAAATACATCTATTCATGGACTATTCATGATCTCAACTCAGTCATATTATTTTTAGCGTAGCCTGCAAGCTTATTTCAAACAGCCTGTTTCACATCTTGTAATTTTATCAATTAATCACACATTTTACACATATCATTACCCTAGCAATATTATATTTTTCTCAAAAGTTTCATCTAATAATCTATTATTAAATTACAACAGTTCACTCTTTCGTTTTACTCATACAACCTTCAATTCCTCCAAAAAATTCCTGTTGATCAATGCAATAAAATTTTCATCTAATAATCTATCATTCAATTACAACAGTTCACTCTTTCGTTTTACTCATACAACCTTCAATTCCTCCAAAAAATTCCAGTTGATCAATGCTTCAACAACAGGCTTCACCGTCGTTTTCGATTATAAATGTTTACTATTTCTGGTATAATCCTAGATCGAAAGACTATACAAAATACGCTCGTATCAAGGCTATTCGTATAAGAAAGCTGAATCTGAACACATGAGTGTAGAAGCTGGGAGCACACAGAGGGTGTATAGGAGCACTAGAGCCTTTGTTCTATTCTCAAAAAATACAGAATGGTGCAGGCGATAACGGCAACTCTTATTGTGGAATTATGTGTAAAATAGGTCCAAATGTGCTCTCATTCATCAGAGCCGCCATTGTTGTAGGGTGTAAACTTCATAAATACAATCTCTGACTTTCCCAGATCGCTTTACCCGGAACAACATTCTATTCGCTCATGTAGGAGAGACTTGAATGGAGTAGGAGAGGCTACTAGTGAGAGATTTCAGAGTTTGTTCTAACTGTGCTAACCTAGCACAGATCATCCAACATCGAACACTGTGCGGGATTTACATAATCATATTGAAGAAATAAGGAATATACTCTGAAGTGGTTAACGTCATACCTTGGCAGTAGAGAACAAAAGTTAGCAGTCACATTAGTGGAGAAAGATCTATGGAATTTGGAATACCTCGAGGAGAGTCTTCTGGTATTATAATGAATGATTAGTTTTGATATTATTAGTGCTGATTGTATTTGTGATCAAATTGTAGCTCTGATTCGATTGTAGCTTTGCTATAGCCTATTGTATCTCGCGTACTGTACTCGCTAAACTTGATTATTGATAATTGAATAATCATTGTAATATTTCCTGTCAATCCTCAATCAGCTTCATTTTCCAATGAAGAACAGCACAGGGAGATTTGAATAAGATGGTTGATGGAAGAGGTAATAATTATGTTCATGTTGCTCTAGAATTATAACGGCTCTCATTACTCCGTCTAATTATCATCAACACAATTCACATCCACGTCATCCAATTCGTCAAGACGACTCACTCATTTCCTTGTTCTACAACCATCAACCAGGAGAGTTACTTCCATGTCAACCAGTCTAGTATGTAATTGGTTTTTCTACTTTTAAACTCAAAGCATTAGAGTCCATCCAATTCTTCACAATGCTCTGCATCATGCTCTGCAACAATGAAAATGTCATTCCTATTATTTTCTGAAAATATAATAACTGAATCATCAGCAAAAGATGAAATTCTCCCATTTTTTAGCTTTATATTCTAGCAAATCATTTACATAAAATATGAAAAAATTGTTATTTTTCAGAGTTTTTATAGTTTCTATCACCTCCCGTGGATTTACGGGACTTATTGCTTATACCGTTGATTTTTTTGTCTTATTTAAAATTACTCACTCTAAATGTAAAGTCACTGAGTAATTATCAGTAATAGTTGTTTTAAATATGTTTCCTACCGCACTTTCGAATACTTTATCAGTTGTTTTAAGAAATATATGGTAATTATAGGCGACTTCCATGACTCACTATAGAGTTACTTCCATGTCAACCAGTCTATCAGCTATACACAAGATGACGTCGACGAGGAAGAAGAAGAAGGAGAGAAAGCGGTGGAAGAAGATGGAGAAGAAAATAATATATTCTATTCATCTTTGTCTGCTCTTTTTTCTTCTTCAGCTCTACCATCCTTTGGGGTGATGATCGTGAGGAAGGTGTTAACGGAGCGTTTTGTAACTGCGGTCAACTTCATGATTGCAGAATCATAATCTTAGTTCAATAATCACTGATGGTTGCTGCATTATTGCATATTGATAGAAATGTATCACTATTTAATGCTTGCTAATTGGTTGCATTCATTGAGGGTATTCGGAATTGTTCCTTCTAGTCAGTCTGTTTATAATAGATTTACTTTCTATATATGCTATGCGAAAAATACGGGATGGTTCCAAGTTTAAAATCTCGTAGCAATTCAAATAATGAAGAATATTATAACTCTGGAATGGTTATACCTTGGCAACCGGCAGTAGAGAACAAAAGTTGACTGACACATTAGTGTACAAAGGTGTATGGAATTTGGAATACCTCGAAGAAATATTACATATTATATATGACTAGCTTGGAATTTTTCAAAACTTCCTACACATTCATGCTGATGATCCTATCTGTACTGTATTAATGTAGGCTAGCCCTATATGGATACTAATCATGTGAACACGGTTGTCAAGGTGACTGTTTTGGCAACGAACTATTTATGGAAAAGATAACTAGTTGGAGTTTTGTGATTGAACGTTTCAAAATTGATGTAGAATTTTATTCTTATCTTGTTCATAATGTGAACTTTTAATGAATAAAGTGCTATTTACAAAAGTACATTCACAACAGTATGTTCAAAGTCGACTACGTTTATTGTGTCTCTATTAATGTCAAGAAATTACTCTATAATTTTGTTTGAATCTATTATAAATGGAATGTAAATAGAATTGATTGTTTATAGAATTGTTATGGATATTCGTGGCATTTCAGAAGTTTAATAATGATCAGGATTACTCCATCTAGATAATCTATATTATATTATTATGTTATAGGTACCTTATAAAAAAGGCTTGTGGTGCATATCTCAGTGAAAATAGGATATGCGTTAGAATAGGCTAAGAGGACTATGGAAAGGAGACTATGATCAAATCATCAATTCAATCATAGTGTCTTGACTAGCTGTTCTGTACAGTATTTTGGAGAAAATCAAAATAAATATAAATTATCTCTTGTGTGTAAGCTAGAACATGAACCAATACTCTATGCTATTAGGCTAACTCTTTAGTCGAACTATTGATTAGGGATGAATATTGTATATAGATTTAAGTATTCTTGTATTGTTCTGGTATTATAAAAGTTGTTTAGTTTGAAACTGATTTCATCATAAAAAATGAGTTCTATGACTGGCTTGGAAGTTTTCTAAACTATTAATTGCTTCTACTGACTCATGCTGATGATCCTATTCATCAAATAAATAAAAATTAAATTAAATATGGAATATAAACAAATAAGTATAAAATTCATCAAATAAATGTTTCAACTCGACTATGTCCATTGTATCTCTATTATTGACAATGAGCTATTCTATTCTATTTTGTTTGAATCAAGTGTTAATGAGATGTTAGTACGGAGCTACTATCTTTCATATTATAGTGGCCATGAGCAAGATATCTGAAACAAGAGATCTGAACATGAGCAAGAGATCTGGAGCATTTGAAACAGGTTTCAATGTGTCAAAAATGTTGAAGTGTGCTCTAATAGAATTTGAAGCACCAAACAATAGAATTTGCTGAGTTCCCCTACTAATGTTTATTCTTCTCTATAAATTATAGAGTATTCCAGGAGTCTTCTGGTATTCTAAATGTTGTTCAGTTTTATAATAGTTTTATCATTGAAAATGAGTTCAATGACTGGTTTGGAAGTTTTCAAAACTATTCGTTGCTTCGCCTGACTCATGCTTATGATTCTATTCTATATACATCATGGACTATATACATCGTTGAATTCAGGAAGAAAAGGCCCTCAATGTTTATTGATAACCTTTTCCTTCAAGTCGGCTAACGACTTGAATATTCGAGAAATAAAAAAATTCCATAACAAAAAAATACATTTTTCGAGATATTTTATTTTTTTACGGAAAAACTATGCGGTTCATCGTAAAAATGAAGAGAACCATATTGAAAGCCAGTTATATGTAGATAATATTCGGAGAAAATTCAAAGCTGTACTATGAATAGTAACTGCAGGACAGGCAATTTTATAAGCGCGCGTTTTTTACAACTAACCCCCCAATCTATCGACCATCCTGGGATGTGACGACATCGAGTTTCATATACACTAAAGACCCCCTAACAATAATCCGAAGTCTAATTCTCTGCCTCTCCAATGTATGCTCAATGTAAGCCAGCGCTTGGAATGTATTACGAACTCGATTGTACTTTCTATTATTGACAATACACTATTCTATGTTATTATTCTTTTTTATTTAATTGTAAATGAGGTTGCAAAGTATAATACTATATTAAAAGCTTGAAATCCTCAACAATAAGGCGAAAAATTGTATAACCTGACAGCATGAAGAACAATTCAAATAACTGCACTTGAATAGTGAACAAGTTATGTGAGGGAGTAGTCAAGTAGACCCACGATTCAATACGTGTGGTTTACAACAAGAATTCTCATAGCCCATTATTCACAGGTGCCACTACCTAATACAACACTGGGGATTAGATCTACAATTTTTCCAATGCTCACTTAAAATTACATATCAATAATTGATCCTATTGAATTTTTAGCTGTGGTTTCCATGGAAATCTTTTTCCTCATAGTTTCCACGCCTCCTTTTAAACTTTTTCTCACTCTCTTGTACTCGCCTAGTATCTCTTTTGTCTTTCCCTCTTTCCTTTCTATTCACTTCCACTCTTCAAGCCTTCACAAATTTTCTCCTCTCTATTTTTTTTATATTGCGTTTAAAATTTCAATTAGTTAAATTTGTTTATTGCGTTTGAATTAGTGTTATATAAAGGAAACTAGTATTTATATTTGTGAAACTTCGTCATATCTTGCCTACACAAAAACCAAGAACAGTATATATGCTTTGTTGATATGGAATACTCATCTGTGGAGGTGCATATTACAATCATTTAGATCCACTCATAAAAGTACAAAAACTTACATTAAAAATTATCAACTACAGACCCAGACTCTACCCAACCGAACTGCTGTTTAGAGATTATGAAGTTTTAAGCGTTCTACAATACAATTCAGTTTTCATCTTCATCAAAAGAAACCCTCATTTAACACGCAATGTTAATGTTGATTTTGAGATAGGGAGTTGTATATTGTTAGAAGAAATACAACCTTCGGTCAGAGATTTGTACTATATATAGGCTGTAAAATTTTTAATTCATTATAAGTTGAAGTAATGGGAATGAACATTTCAAAATTCAAAAAAGTATCAAACATAATATGTTAATAAGCATGGAAAATTAAAGTAGCGAGGAATTATTGTAAATAAACAAATATTGCATGTTATTTGAACCTTGTTCTAACTTATTTTTACATTATCTATATTTTTCACTACGATAATTAGGTTTTAGTTATTATTTTCTCGGCGCTATTTATTCAATTGGTAGAAAAAGCCCAGATTATATAATGTATTGTATAAGAAATTGATTTAGATTGAAAATATTATATTTAGAATGTTAGACTAAATGCATCCTGACACATAGACTCTATAGTGGGATGCTACACGATAGTTTATGAAAATTAATCCAAGTATGTAACGAACTTTTTCATAATGTCTTTTTCATTTTTTTGACATGTGTTATATGACTATGACTACATGACATTAATTGCATGCTTTTCCACTTAGTGGCATTATCATGTCATATTATTAGTAGTGATTGTATTAGTGATCAAATTGTAGCTCTGATTCGATTGTACCTATGACATAGCCTACTGTACTTGCTAAACTTAATTATTGACCATTGAATCATCATTGTAATCTTTCCTGTCAATCCTCAATCAGCTTCATTTTTCAACGGAGAACTGCACAGGGAGATTTAAATAAGATGGTTGATGGAAAAGACGATGATTATCGTATTCTTGCTTCAGATAGATTACGCTGTTCATCATTTCGTCCAATTACCATCGAAACAACTCAGATCCACGTCATCCACCACGTGAACGTCATTGATTGCTCCGCTATTTAGTAAATATATGAAAAAAATAGTATATTACTCACTTGTAGATGATAATAGACTGTTGGGCAGGGGTTTAGCAGATTAAAACTTTTCAGATTCAATTTTCAAATCTTAGAAACGATCTATTAAGTCTATGACAAGCAAATACAACCGTTTTCTAAATAGATAAAAATAATTTATCGAATGTGAAGTTATCAGCATCAGCATCAGTTACATGTATTAGTTTTTGTAAATCATGTTAAGAGAAATGCAAATTATACTTATTCAATTCATCACCGAGGAGCTCATTGTGGATAGGATGTAGGATGATCTTGCTAATACTACACTGGTTATTGAAATACAATAAAAAACTATCTGTATAGTTAACAAGTTATGTGAGGGAGTTGTCAAGTAGACTCACGCAATACGTGAGGTTTATAACAAGAATTATTATTCACAGGTGTTACCACCAAATATTGTACAACACTGATTAGATCTACACTTTTTTTTAAATGCTCTCTTGAAATTATTTATCAAAAATTAATGATAATATTGAATTTCTATATGTAGTTTCTATGGACATCTCTATTCTCAGTCTCCATGCCTCTTCTTTCAGCTCTTCCTCACTCTCTTTCTCTCACTCACTCAATCATCAATCAATCAATCAATCAATCAATCAATCAATCAATCAATCAATCACTTTGTCTTTCTTTTGTTTTTCTCTTTCTTTCCTATTCACTGCTACTTCTCAAGCCTTCACAACGTTTTTCCTCTCCTCATTTTTAAGCCAATACATGTGTTACACTCAATGTAAGATATTGAATCTTTTTCTCCTAGGTAGCTATCAAATAGCTTATTTGCTACACAATGAATTATTTGAATTGATGCCTACTCTAATTAAATGTTACGTTGCATGTTTATTCACTTAGTGGCATTATCTTGTCATATGAATATATGAATAGTACCTAATGATTGTATTTGTGATCAAATTGTAGCTATGACATAGCCTATTGTATCTCGCACACTGTATTTGCTTGAACTTATTTATTGTTCACTAGGGGTATTCACAATGTTGTGTTAGCCAGCTAAAGTGCTATATGCTAACTCTGGATTGTGAACGCCCCATCTAAAACCAACAGCAATAGCGTTCCAATCACATAATTTGTGTAACTCAAAGTTTATAACCTCACTTTTGCTACCAAATATGACCAAAACAAATATGGCCGCCGTTTTAACAGAGTTAACTAGAGTTAGCAGACTCAAACCTGCGCTATCTGCTATCTCGTCTGTTAATTTTTTTCTAACGTACTATTGAGTTAACATAGACTTAGCAAATAACAGGAGTTAATGAATATCTCGACTTAGCCAGCTAACTCCAACACTGTAAATACCCCTACTGTAATCTATCCTAAACCACCTTCATTTTTCAACGGAGAACAACACAGGAATTTTTAAATAAGATGATTTATTGGTGAGCGATGATTCTGATCTACTTGCTTAAGAAAGATGATCAATTTCATTGCTTTTTACTTTCCTTGCCCTACTACCATAGGTAAGGAAAGTATTGCTTTCCAAAAAAAATTAAGGTACCCCAATTTCAAGTTTTCTATACGTTTCAAGGTCCCCTGAGTCCAAAAACATGATTTTTGGGTATTGGTCTGTGTGTGTGTATGTGTGTGTGTGTGTATGTGTGTGTGTGTGTGTATGTCTGTGAACACGATAACTTCATTCCTAATCAACCGATCGACTTGAAATTTTAAACTTAAGGTCCCTATACCATGAGGACCCGACAATAAGAAATTCAATAAAATTCAATTCAAGATGGCGGAAAAAATGGCGGATAATTACTAAAAAACCATGTTTTTCACGTTTTTCTCGAAAATGGCTCTAACGATTTTCTTCAAATTATATCATGGATAGCTATTTATAAGCCCTATCAACTAGCATGAGTCTCATTTCTGGGAAAATTTCAGGAGCTCCGTAATATTCTTGAGAAAAATGGCGGAAAATGACTAAAAAACCATGTTTTTCACGGTTTTCTCGAAAACGGCTCCAACGATTTTCTTCAAATTCATACCATGGATAGCTATTTTTAAGCCCTATCAACTGGCATAAGTTTCATTTCTGGGAAAATTCCATGAGCTCCGTAATATTCTTGAGAAAAATGGCGGATAATGACCAAAAACCAGGTTTTTCACGGTTTTCTCGGAAACGGCTTTAACGATTTTCTTCAAATTCAAGCCATGGGTAGCTATTCATAAGTCCTATCAAATGACATGAGTTTTTTCCTTGGAAAATTGCAGGAGCTCCGTAATATTCTTGAGAAAAATGGCGGATAATTACTAAAAAACCATGTTTTTCACGATTTTTTTCAAAATAACTTGACCGATTTTTTTCAAATTCATACTCTGTATAGTTATTTATCAGCTCTATTAACTGGCATGAGTCTCCTTTCTGGGAAACTAATGGGGGGTCCACCCCATCCTTGAGAAATGGACTTTGTAACCTCCTTCTCGTGCATGAGGTAGGTAGGTAGAGCAGTTCATAAAAAGAACACATAGTCGAGATATTTCATCTGTAGAACAGCTGTTTTGACGACTTTAAAAAAAAGACGACTAAAAAAATCATTGAATTTCACAATTTACACAAAGGAAAAAGTACTCTGAAAACAATTATATATACACATATACAAAAGTCTGATCGTAGTTTCGAATATGAGCAAGGAAAGTTGTGTGAGTGTACCACACCAGATTTTTCCAATTTACATCAACAGCACACTCCACAACAACGGCACTCAATACGTCAAGAAGAAAAATACGGGATGGTTTCAAGTTGAGAAGCTTGAAACAATAGGGATAAGAAAAATATAACTGTAAAGTGATTTAAGTCTTACCTTATAAACTGGTAGCAGAAAACAAAAGTTGAGCGTCACATTTTTTTACTTTCCTTGCACTATTACCATAGGTAAGGAAAGTATTGCTTTCCAAAAAAAATTAAGGTACCCTAATTTCATGTTTTCTATACGTTTCAAGGTCCCCTGAGTCCAAAAAAATGATTTTTGGATGTTGGTCTGTGTGTGTGTATGTGTGTGTGTGTGTGTGTGTGTGTGTGTGTGTGTATGTTTTTTTTTTTTTTTTTTTTTTTTTTTTATTTTATGTGTGTGTGTATGTGTGTGTGTGTGTGTATGTGTGTATGTCTGTGAACACGATAACTCCATTCCTAATTAACCGATTGACTTGAAATTTTAAACTTAAGGTCCTTATACCATGAGGATCCGATAATAAGAAAATCAATAAAATCCAATTCAAGATGGCGGAAAAAATGGCGGATAATTACTAAAAAACCATGTTTTTCACGTTTTTCTCGAAAACGGCTCTAACGATTTTTTTCAAATTTATACCATGGATAGCTATTCATAAGCCCTATCAACTGACATGAGTCTCATTTCTGAGAAAATTTCAGGAGCTCCATAATAGTCTTAAGAAAAATGGCGGATAATGACAAAAAATCAATGTTTTTCACGGTTTTCTCGAAAACGGCTCTAACGATTTCCTTCAAATTTATACCATGGATAGCTATTTATAAGCCCTATCAACTGGCATGAGTCTCATTTCTGGGAAAATTTCAGGAGCTCCGTAATATTCTTGAGAAAAATGGCGGATAATGACTAAAAATCCATGTTTTTCACCGTTTTCTCTAAAACGGCTCTATAGATTTTTTTCAAATTCATACCATGGATAGATATTCATAAGCACTATCAACTGGCATGAGTCTCATTTCTGGGAAAATTCCATGAGCTCCGTATTATTCTTGAGAAAGATGGCGGATAATGACTAAAAATCCATGTTTTTCACAGTTTTTTCGAAAACGGCTTTAACGATTTTCTTCAAATTCAAACCATGGATAGTTATTTATCAGCTCTATCAACTGGCATGAGTCTCCTTTCTGGGAAAACAATGGGGGTCCACCCCATCCTTGGGAAATGGACTTAGTAACCTCCTTCTCGTGCATGAAGTAGGTAGGTAGCGCAGTTCATAAAAAGAACACATAGTCGAGATATTTCATCTGTAGAACAGCTGTTTTGACGACTTTAAAAAAATGACGACTAAAAAAATCATCGAATTTCACAATTATTCATACAAAGAAAAAGTACTCTGAAATCAATTATATATACACATATACAGAAGTCTGATCGTAGTTTCAAATATGAGCAAGGAAAGTTGTGTGAGTGTACCACACCAGATTTTTTCATTTCATTTCATTTATTGTATAAAACACTATAATCATAATTTATATTATAGAATATATAATTTATTATGACATTGGAGGAAGAACTAGGCTGAGCCTGTACTATTTCTCTCCAAAAATTTTTAGAAAGAATGTTAATGTTGTCCAAAAGTTAAGGTTATGTAATCACACACTGCTTCGTCACATGAGTTCTAAAGGTTTTATGAGATTTAGAATACTACAATGAACGGTTTTATGTTCAATTTTCTATCTTATATTTGCAAGTAAGTTGTGTTCCATATAAATTAAAAGTAGGGGTAATAGCATTAACAGGACCTGCTTTTCCAGGGTAGAACCTGGGATGGGGTTTTTCAAAAAACAGAAAAGCAACTTTGTAATATCACAACATGTAATGGTTACAACCTAAATTGAATGTAGGGAGAACAAATGTCTTATCCTGCTCATTAACAGATAGAATCAAACCGTCAATCTCATCAATACCGCTCCATTATTGTAAATAAGAGAATTGGAACAGTGATTATCTTGTCATTTATTGATCTGATAATATTTGACCGAAGGGAAGCTGAGGTCTTAGTTTCGACTCGATCGGCTTTTGTCTGTTTGTTTGTTTGTACCACAGTTACAGTCGCAGTTATTGTCCGATTTTGATAAAATTTAGTATACAAGTTCTTTGAAACAAGGCGCAGAAACGTATGTGTAACGATTTTTGATAAGACCTCCGGTTTTTTTGTAATTTGAAAAACCAAAGACCAACCTCCTTCCAGAAAGTTACTTCTTCGTATCTAGCGCCGTTATCTTGCAAGATGATACAGCAATTTTTATTTTTTTAAAATGAAAGATCATTGTAATTACAATACGTTAAGAGTGAATCTTGCCCAAAATAAATATAAGTAAAAAACAAGTAATTCAATTAATTTTTTATAATAGAACCTGTGCCGCTCTAAAATGTGCTGTATTTATTAATTGTAGAAACCTTCTCTTTTCACTTGACTGCACATTTTTCCCCTTTTCAACACGAAATTTCCCGGGTTCATATATGAATAGTTTCTGGAAAACTATTAGCTTTTGTTTTTCCTTTTGAGATCAGAAACCGAGTTGTGAGCATTTAACATTCTGTATAGCATAACAAGCCATAACATTAAAACCACTTTCCATTTAAACTATCATTAGCAACGTCGTGTCATTGACATCAACAAACCCATGTTATTTAGAATCATTTTCTGTCTTACTATCGTCTGTGAGACGATTCATCGTCTAAATTGCCTTCTGCATATTCCATTTTCCGTTAGTTTAAAGTTGTTAAAGTTGTATTCATGAGCGAGGTCTACTGTTCGCAGAACTACTAGTCAATATCTGGGTTATTGTAGATAATCGATTTGATGATTCATGGAGGATATCATGGCGAGTCTGATGCTAAAATCGCCATTTTGTGACGTTTCTATTATACGCACCGTTAAGTGGGAGGAGAGTGTCTAGCTAGGCCAATGGCAGGCGTTCATGCCCTTAAACAATAGCAGTACTCGCCTACTGATATGAAATCTGCTGCTCTTGTATTTAGTTTTAGTTTATCAGAGATTGACAATAGTGTAACAACCAAAACCAGTCTATCTACATCTGATAAAATGTGTGCTTTTTGAAAATTTCTTAGTCTTTGAAATGAAATGTGCAAATATCGTATACAAATGAGAAAATAAGAAAGTTTATTCATAAGTAACCTAATACCAGCTTCGCCATATACTTAGTAAATAATTATGATGAGAATAAATTATAATATATATTTAAAGTCTCTTTCAAGATAATAGACTGTTGTTCATGGGTGTAGCGCAGATAATAACTACATTAGGTTATTATTTAGATTAAATTTTTAAATCTCAGAAACGTACTATTAAGTCTATTACAAAAAGAAACAACCTTTATCAACTAGTGAATAATTTATCGGAAGCAAGGTTCTTAGTGTCAGACAGATTATAGATTAGTTTTATTATTATTTATTGTATCATCCCTTCTATTCTACTTTTCCCCTCTTTCCAGTTTTACTTCTCTTGTCATTTTTCCTAAATCCTACTATTATTGCTCTATCGCTCTTCTCTCTTCTTTTACACTTTTCTTTCCGATCCTCTACTATTATTCCTATCAGCATCTTTCCTTTTTGACAGGAAGACTTTCGAAATCTTTTCCACCTTTTTCCGGTTTTCAAAAAAACTGAACAGACACGTCGTGTCTTTCCACAGCTTTGTTTCCGCACACATAATATTATAAGAAATGGTTTTCAAAAGTTTACAAAAACGACACTGTCAGTATTTTCTTGATTGATTTGGTAACGGAAATTGATTTTGTTTGGAAAAAAGGAGAAGAAGAAGAAGACCAAAAACAATGAGAATAACAATATAATAAGAATGGGTAACATCATATTATATATCAGCAGGTAACCCGTGCTTCGCAAGGGTCTATTTTAACCCTCAACTACTTATACTATCCAGCGTCTATGAGACCCCGCAGGAAAAGTTTCCATTGTTTCCTCCTTCCCATCATTACAGACACCAGTCTGGCCCAGTAGCTGGCAGTTGGCCTATGACCTTGAATTTGACAACTTGCTGTCTCGATTGTTCTTTTTGTTTTGATTTTATTATTGAAATACGTCTATTAGACGCCACAATAGTGTGTGTGTGTGAGTTTTTATTAGAATGGTGTGACTATCAGACTTACCCCAAAGTCAAGGCTAACACTGGCCCAAGAAGAAAACCCCCCAAAAATATATAAAAATTCAAGAAAATAGTTTAAAACTAATAATTCACGTATCTAAAGATAGTATATTTATAATAAAAGGTGATAACAGGATAGAAAAAGTTAGATAAAAAAGTTATGAGGAAAATTATGAGGATTATGAGGAAAATTGGAAAAAAATCTTAATAAGTGGGCCAAAGTAGCCCGCATTTACGGTACGATAGTGTTGACGTTACATTTTATTACAACAGTGTTTTGCACAATGGATCACCAAACGAATTCATTTTTTTATTGAGAATCCTTCAGCTTCTGTGACTATTTATTTATTTATTTATTCAGGGTATGGCAGATACACAACAAATATATAGCTCATGAGTCTCAAATGCCTAGATATACACTGTCATCTAGGACTAATCCTCATTCACGGCAGCTAAGACAACGAGTGTCTATTGTCGACAAACGATATGAAGAGTCAGTAGAGCATAATTATGCTGAGTGAGATCATCGGAGAGGATGAAGAACTTTCAGGTATTGGAAGTGGAAATAGCATGTAACAGTAATCCTGAAGTAGTAACGAATCTTGAAAGAGAAATTACGTCTGAGAGACGTCACGATAGTATTTACGTTAGTTTTTATAGCCCGTGTAAATTCAGCTTTTTTGGTTGTTTTGAAATGAAAAAAAGAATAGTAAAATTATGAAGTTTCTATGAAAACCCCTTGAAGACATAAAATTGAACTCATGAATATTCATAAATTGATGTATATTGATCATTTTTACTCGAACTACTATGCTTAGTAGTTAAACAAAAAATACTTGTCGAAAAAGTGTAATGATGTTTTGAAAATCAAAAATGAGAAACAAAGGTGTTTATCATGGTCTGAAGTATCTTTACAGGTAAAGTTAAAGGTCAAAAAAGGTGCTATGTGCGACCCAATATTGTGAAACAATATATAAAGGTCAAAATCAAAGCCAGAAAAAAAGGCGTCTGATAGACGCCAGATAGTGTTAGTGTGAGTTTTAACCACGATAGTAACTAAGGGTTGAAACTTGGCAAACTGAAAAATTCACGTAATGAAATCTTGATTAATTGAAAATAGGCATAAAACCATCCCTGGTTAATTAAGAATCTATAAATGTAATAAATCTATAAATCTTGAAAATGTTAAAAATTTTAAATCTTACAAAAAATTTATAAATCTATAAATTATACATGTAATATTTCAAGTTGATCAGTCCAGTAGTTCAGACGTGATGATGCGTCAAAAATATTTTTTTATCCCCTACGTGTATAAGCCAGTTCTTTACAATATTATAGTATAGATGATCAGAGCATATGCATTTACACTGGCGCACATGGATAGCGTCGACCGTGTGAACCCTCATGCTTAGATATTAGATGCAACCATTCTTGGTTCAACATCACAAATGCGACAACATTATTGATGCGAACTGAATATTAAATTGGACTAGATGTGAGAGTAGAGTTACTTAGTTATCGACCGAGAAACAGCACTACACGGAGATATGTTACTGATTAAAATACAAGTGGTATGTTGAATTCATCATCTTAGATCACGGGAAAACATAATGTGGCTTCATCACCCTCTCTTACTCATCCACTTCCTCCTACTCCTCCTCCTCTTCCTCCTCCTACTCACCCTTCCTACTCCACCGCCTCATACTTCTCAAACTTTCCTATTCACCCTTTCTCCTTCCTCACACCCCCTCTCAAAATCCTCCCTCATCCACTCACCCTCTTCAAACGATCCTCTCTTCCTCATCACAATCAAGCTGTCTCTCACTCCCTCTCTACTCTTGCTCTCCTCTTAACCTCCTTTCACCCTCCTCCTCGCTCCCTCCTCTCATCCTCCTCACCCTCCTCAAACCCTAAAAAACTGTCGAGTGACATAAATATATTACGATATTAGCCTACTATCATTTTGTTGAGGCACCATTCACGAGCGTGAGTTCAAAGATTTCATTGCGATAGGAGAAACCCTGGGTGGTTAAAAGAAGTATGGAAAGAACAATGCAAGAATAATTTCCTTGTTACTACGTTGGGAAGAGTTCTGCCTGCTGGTGAACTAGCTGTACATAGTGTTTCTTTTCTTAGGGCTATATAAGAATATGTATAGCTATGAATGAAAATAGAAATCAAAGTACCCTTATTAAAATTCTTTATTCTTTATTCATTTATACAATAAGTACATTATAAAATTGTTTACTCACAACATGTTTCGGCTATATGATGCAATTATCAAATGATAATATATTTTTCGCCCCACTTGGATGTAATGAGCTGGTCATATGGAGGCCGAAAATGATTGTTTTCTGACCAGGCCGGTAAAATTTTTACGGCCCTAGGGCTGTAAAATAACCTTGAAGTCAGCTGATTCTGATTTGATGTGAACGTGTTTACAAAATAGTTTATGAAACGGAATCAGTTTATGCTTCTAGAATTGAATAAAGTTTTTGCAATAAGATACTATAATTTTATTTGGATGAATGAAATACAGATAAGATATTATAAACTATTCAAATTCAATTTTCAGAGTATAATAGAATCTAACCTCAAGCCTCATAGTACTTCGTTTATCACGAAACATGGTGAATAATTTTGGAACTACTTGGGCAATATCCATGGTGCTGAACGTTTTTACAAATAATTCATGAAACGGAATCAGTTTATGCTTCTAGAATTGAATAAAATATTCTGCAATAATATACTCCCATTTTATTTGGATGAATGAAATACAGATAAGATATATAATTTAAAATTCTTAGTTTTTATTGTTTTTGAGTGAACATGGACTGAATTTTAGATATGTGAAATCATAACCCTATTTCGGACATTTAAAATGTTATCTAAATTTGGGAGGAAAATAGTACAAGGAGTTTCCTCAGTTTTTTACTCCCAAACAGTGCTTCTTTGTAAAAACTATAAATAAATAATAAAAAAAAAAATATTATAAACTATCCAAATTTGATTTTCAGAGTAGGATAGAACTTCTAACCTAAACTTCCCAAGTCGATGACAACAAGCATTGTTGATTGTTGACGTTGACATCCAGATTGGCCAAATTTCAAGTGTGCTAAAACAGCTGATCAAAAAAAATTTCATTATTTGTGTTTAATATTCAATAATTAAAACATTTATAATAATATAATCTTATTGTCAAATGAAAGAATAAAAAAGTATAAACTCAAACTCCCACATAATTGAACATAATATTTTAGGTTATTTAGACAAATCAAAATAAAAAATAAAAATACTTGAAACATGAAACATGTGAGTTAACAATTTTATAAAAGGTAGTTAGATTTCTATTTTCACTCATAGCTATACATATTCTTCATATTCAAATCAAATTAATTTTGATGCTGATGTGATTTCGGCTGAGAGGAACTAAATCAGTTGCAGAAATTTCAGTGACAGTATTTGAGGTCGAATAATTTGTGTGAGTTTTCATAGGAAAACATTTTATAAGAATAAGAGATTCGTCAGTTCCATAGAGGAATGTGAGTGTTTTTCACTGGTATAAGTATGAATCAGATGGCTATTTCTTCAACTAAAAGGGAACGCACACAGCAACAAACAGACCTATGTAGACAGACGGAGAAAAAATGAGCAGTCATATCATGCCGACAGACAAACGTCAGTGTGTGTTTCGACATTACAACATCTGAAGACGGATTTTACTGATGAACATCTGTTGATGTTTGCGGTATAAAAGGATTTGAATGTAATTGTTTTGATTCAAGTAGTTGTTCTAAACAACAATCATAGTTGAAATCATCCACCAATCACATTGTGATTTCAGTAACAATAAAATAGAAGCTGAATAGCAATATGCAGTCATGCTGGATATGATTGCGTTCATGCTTTATGGCGTGAGCCAGCTATGGAGAGAGCTGAATCGGAGAATTACATTTTGTCAACCAGAGCTGTGGAGGAAATCGTGATAGCCGGTGATGTTGGATACAAGAGTGGAGGACAGTCATAGGCCTACAAATTTGCTAAGAGCGCAAGACATGAATTAAGAGCGCAAAGAATGAATGAATGAAGGAGTGAATATTTCAATGGTTGAATAGTATTTTTGCTATTCCTAATAATCATGAATGATTTGAAGTTCAATTCAAAGCGAAAAATGGTCAGATTCTAGTTTGCCAAAACAGTTGCAACGAAATTGATGTGTGATGGATAGAATATAGAATATTCTCTATTGATTAAGTTATCTAATCATATCAGGCAAACAGTCAGATTTGTGACACTCAAGCTAATTATCGTTGATTATCAGTTTATAAATTCATAGATCAATTACGAATAGTCAGCGGGTTGCTTAATCACATTATTTACTAGGAATCCTCTCTGACAATTCTATTGATTTTATCAATTGTGTTACTGTGCTATTTCCGTAGAATCTATTCCGGTTGGGTACAGTATGGATTGTTCTAGGTATGTTGATAAAGCGTTGGCCATTAGCAATATCCACATGTGGAGTTGAGTTCAACAGGCCAATTAGTGGCCAACACTAAGTTGATTATATGACATGCCTCCTATTAAGCACATTGTCCTACCAACATGTCTATGAACTAATTGACATACGGCCCTCCTTATCGAGCTATAGCCAAATAGGGAAGATCAATTCTCGCCATGAATTATCTATGAAGTAAATATTAGACTGCTTGCTAGGTGCTAGCTTAACATACAAGTCATCGCTGTACAACATTTCAGAGACAGAATTGTAATGCCTGAGAATTGGCTCAATATAATTGACTGTCAACCTTGTGTGTAGGTAATGAGATGATGATAATGGGAGATGAATGTGGGATTTGAATCACCCGAAATCATAAAATAGTATTAAATAGTGAAATACAAAATTATGGCCGAACTCATAAAAATGGTATTTAGAGGAGTTCTTCTCTTAAGGCTGAGCAGAGACTAAAAATAAACTTTCTACTCGTGATATTTTTCAAAGTTTTTCGATTTGTCTATCATCAAGCTATCAAAATGAAAAAGTTTTCTCAAGAAAACCTTTTTTCCAATCATTAATTTTTGAGATATGAGCACCTGAAAGGTCAATTTTTGGGACAGAACATTTCAAATTTGGTAAGATATAAATCCATGAGAATCAGAAGATGGATTCTTCATGGTATTGTTTATCTAGTAAAACAAAAATTTTCTGAAAATATCAATTTTTGAAAAAGTTATTCAATTCACCAAAAATAACTCAACTAATAGTTATTTCTAGTAAATTGAATAACTATCTTAAAAATTGAAATTTTCAGAAAAATATTGTTTTTATAGATCAACAATACCATGAAGTATCATCTAAATCTCATGGATTTATCTCTTACCGAATTTGAAGTTCTGTCCCAAAAATTTAAACTTTAGGCGCTCATATCTCAAAAAGTAATTATCGGGAAAAAAATATTTCCCTGAGAAAACTTTTCCATTTTGATAGCTTAATGATATATACACATCGAAAAATTTTGAAAAATATCACGTGTAGAAAGTTTATTTTTAGCCTTTGCACAGCCTCAAAGTGGTAACCTTTACTCCAACAAATGGAGGTGAGATCTGAATCACAAGGAAGCGATTAGCTAACTGTTTAAATTGATAAAGGAGTTCGGTTGTTAAAGTGGTAAATCTTATCAGATTATGATAAGAGATACAGGTTAGAGCTGAGCCATAGGGAAGCGATTTGTTAACTCATAAATGGTATTTAGAAGAGTTTAGTTCTTAAAGTTTTTTATTTCATCAATTATATTACTTAATTCATCCTTACAAAAGTTCTGATATTTATACAAAAATACATCTTATGTTGTCAGGTCTGATAAGAACCAACTGGTGTTTAACCCAGTTAAACAGATAAGACGCATGGTGCTGAACTTATCTTATCTCAGTGCAATCAGCAACGCAATAATTTTGTTTGTTGAAATGCAACAGAGCAATTCTGTTGTTTGCAACAACATATTACATCATACAATATGTTCACCCTCTTTATATCTACATTTTCAAATGTTGCTTTGATTTTTTATTTGTATTATACACACAAAAGTAATCCCAAGTGGATATGTTTAAATACATGTTTCTATTGTAGGAGGTTCACTAATTAACGTTTCTTTCTAAAGCCAATTGTTTATTGTTTTTGAAGGAACGGATTCAAGGATCCAAAGGTTCAAAGAGCCCCACACGTTGCTTGTTTCAATCCAGTTTGATATGCTTGGCAGTCTCTAAAGACTGATTAGTCCTCGTGACCTACGTGAGTTCCACTCCTGGCCTACTTTGAAGGTCCTACCGCTGAGGAAGGGTCTAAAGCCAATAATGATGGTCATTCTCTACACATTGATATTATCCCTATCCAATTTCTAAACTTCTTATTCCATTTCTTATAATATTGCTCCTCCTATTCTACTATTTATTTATTTCCACTTTTGCTTCTCTCATTTCTCCTTCTCTTGCCATTTTTCCTACATCCTACTATTATTCCTGTCACGCTTCTCCCTATTGTAATGCAAAGAATGTAATGAAATCATGTCATGTTACATTTAAAATGATTTGTAAAATTATAAACATTATTATAACTATATATGTTAGCATAGGGGACCAGCCTAGTAACAATTGGAGAGTAAAGTCTATCTATCCATCTATCTTTTTTACACCTCCCTTTTCATGTTCCAATTCCTCTAATCATCTCTCCCTCTTGACAGCAAAACTCACGCTATCTTTTCCGGATTTCCAAAAGAACTGAACAGACCAGTGTCTTTCCACAGCTTTGTTTCCGCACACATAATATCATAAGAATTGGTTTTCAAAAGTTTAAGAAAACTACGCTGTCTTTTCTATCTTTTTCTGGTTCTTCACAAGAACTAAACAGAAACGTTTTTAAGTTGTTCAAACACGTTTAAAAGTTGTTTTTATGATAAAAGATTCAAGAAGTATACCATTTGTCAAAAAAGATACTGCCAGGTATTCTAATATTAAATCAGATTTACAGGTATCAGCTATCCTCCATAGAAGGCAGGGGCAAGACAGAGAATCGACCGCGCTGTTTCTCTATCTTTCTTCACTACCATCGTAGCGAAGACCACACCATGGGCAAAGCTACATCGCAGATATAAATCAACAGTCAGGAGAGAATTAATTACCGACAGGAGTGAACCGTCAAAAATATCTGGCCCTGCTGAGATTCGAACTCGGGCCACTGGTTTTACGATCCAGCGTCCAAACCACTAACTAGACCACGGCTCATCCCTCCACAGAACAAAACAGTTCAAATCGAAATCTAGGCTTTTCGCGTTTCATTGCTTTTCAAACTACCAGGGCCGCATAGCATCGTAGCAGTTGATATAGTGAGGTCCTCGTTATAATGCTAGTGGAGAAAGATAGTTGCCGATTTTCTGCCTTGTAACGTCTTCTCTATAATATAGTTTGCCGATTTTCTGCTTTGCCACTGCCTACTATAAAGGATAGCTGATACTGGTATATCTAATGCAATATTAACTGTTCATTCTTGTTAAAAATGGTCAATTATAATATTTATTTGTCAAGAAACTGTATTTTTCATTGAATGAATAATAAATTCCTATACTCCTTCCCTGGGGGCGGCAAGGGACCTGGTTACTCACAGCCCTTCCCCCCGCCTAATTGTTGAGCCCAAATTATGAAATTGATATCACATGATAGCTGAAAACTTGTTTCATCAATCTCTATCACATTCTCCTGAAATACTCCTTTCCTGGGGGCGGCAAGAGAACTGGTTACTTACAACCCTTCCCCACCGCTGACGGCGTAATTGTTGAGCCCAAATTATGGAAACGGTATAGAATGGAAACCCAAAATCTCCTTTATCGAATGGCACCTTCATCTTCAAGATCGGTGATGGTCGTGGGCTGAGCGTGAAGCTGGCCCCCCAATATATAAGTAAATCCTTATAAACCCCATTTCCCGTTGAACCCAAATTATGAAACTTGGATATTCTGGAAGCCCAAATTAAGCCCTGAATATTGGCATATGTTTCAAAATTTGGGATCGATATTTTGGGGCCAGCTTGACGGCGGTTGTATTGATTCACATTCAAGTCTTTAGAAAACGCACGTAAACAGCAGCTGACAGACGTCAGCAGAGGTCCACAGAAACAGGGAAAGAGACTTTCCTCGCCAGGTGTTTGAATTTTGAAACTCACACAGACGTCCATGGTTGAAGATGTAAGGAGGAAAAGATGTAAAGTTAATACCAGAGAAAGCCTTATTTAATGTGTTTAATGGAACCATTGTGAAGGACCTTTGTAAGGACCTAAAGCCACAATGATTCTCTAAAAAATGGTTGTATGTGTAAGAACCATTTAGAGGCATTCCATTGTTCATGGCATACAGTGTCCCTGCTTAGTGCATAACCTAAGGGTCATGTAGAGCCATGTGCATGCCGGTTATAAGTATAACCTGACGTTGCATTTGCTAGTGATAACTCAGTAGAACAGCAGGTTCCTATACAAACACTACTCAAAACTCAGGCGAGAGGCAGCGTAATAAAAGTCTGTTATAAGTAACAAATGCAACGCCAATTGCATTGAAATTGATGTAGTGAGCTCTCCACACATCAAAAATTGTTTAGTGATAGTAAACATCGATGAACATCTACAATAAATTGATAAATAAGCATTTTTAAAAGTGTTCTTACGAGAATTCGATTAGGAAAAAGCTTAATGTAGTTGTATATGGTTCCGCTAGATGGCGCTGGTAGTAAAAATGATACAAACTACTTGATACTGTATCAACTTCAAAGAATCGCAGAGAAATGAAACAAAAGGTTGTTCAGTACTCCGTGACCGAATGAAATAAAGGAAAAGAAAAAGAAGAAGAAGAAGAAGAAGCTTAACGCTTAACCAGTATCTGTGTATTCCTTTTTTGCGTTGTTGTCTTTTTCATAAGCTTAGCAAAATCCTGGGATTTGATGAATAAGATCTTACAAATAGTTCTCAATTCTCTATAATAAGATAATATATGCTATTATCCAATTTATATTATCAATTACAAACATTTTCCTCTCAACAGGTCCAGCCCGATATTATTGCATAATTCTTTGTACAGTACGGTATATTTAATTCAGTAAAAAATGAAAGTATCATATTCAGAGAATCATTACAATTATTCATTAATTCATATGGAAATTGTACATCCTCCAGTTATTGAATTGATATCTGCTTTCTTCCGGTATCTTAAGGTTGATATCTTTCAACCTTCCGGTAGTCGCGCCCTACTCAATCACACTCTATCAATGCACTGTCGCGACTAAATGGCACCTAAAGACAGAACCATTGCTCGGTTGATACTGCAACTCAGTGGAGTGATGGGGGGAAAGTTTTGGAATGCATAGGTGACTCATTCACTGACACCACCCCATTCAATAGTTTTGTGCAGCAAAAAAACTGACACTGTTATACTTTTTACTTTCCTTGCCCTTTGGAAAGTGTCGCTTTCCAAAAAGAAATTAAGGTACCCTAATTTCAAGTTTTCTATACGTTTTAAGGTCCCCTGAGTCCAAAAACATGATTTTTGGGTATTAGTCTGTATGTGTAGAAGAAGAAGAAGAAGTAGAAGGAGAAGAAGAAGAAAAAAAGAAGAAAAGGAGGAGGAGGGAGAGGAGGAGGAGGGAGAGGAGGAGGAGTGAGAGGAGGAGGAGGAAATGGTGGGAGAGGAGGAGGGGGAGGAGTGGGATGAGGAGGAGGAGGAGAAGGAGGGAGAGGAGGAGGAGGGAATAAAGGGTGAGGAGGAGGAGGAGGGAATGAAGGGAGAGGAGGAGGAGGGATTGAAGGGTGAGGAGGAGGAGGAGGAGTAAGAGGAGGAGGAGGAGTGAGAGGAGGAGGAGGAGGTGGAGGAGGAGGAGGAGGAGGAGGAGGAGGAGGAGGAGGAGGAGGAGGAGGAGGAGGAGAAGAAGGAGTGAAAGGAGGAGGAGGAGGAGAAGGAGTTGGAGGAGGAAGAGGAGGAGGAGGAGTTGGTGGGTGGTGGGAGAGAAGGAAGAAATGGTGAAGGAGAAGGAGAAGGATGAGGATGAGGAAGAGGATGAGGATGAAGAGTGGAAGGAGAAGGGTTAGGAGTGAGATGAGAAGAAGCAAAGTGAGGCTGAGTCAGAGGGGAAGAAGAAACGATGGATGAAGAGAGGAAGAGAAGGGTGAAAAAGGAGAAGAAGAAGATGGATAAGTTAGAGAAGAAAAAGAAGAAAGATGTGTGCGGAGGGTTGTGACAAGGCAAGGTAAGTGTGAATGAGAGGGTAAGGTGTGATGGAGGGGGCTGGTCGTTGGGTGAGTATTTGAAATGGGGAGAGTCGCTTGTCAAGGGCTTCTCATAGACTATGTCAATGTGGGTCACTGATAAACCAGCCTACTTGTTAATCTTGTTAGCCCACTCATGTGAGCCGGCAATCTTGGTCAGTTCTTCACTTCCTCTACTGCGAGCATTTGAGCAATTCAACTGAATCTTAATCAGTTAAGATGGGATATGGCCAAGGACAGTTCCATTCCATTATTCCACTCAATTGAAATTCCATCACCCGGAACCCCATATGAATCAAACCAGATTCACATGAACTAATTGAAAATCAATGTTTATTCATTGAAACACAACCTATGAGTTACATTATTGGATGAGGCACTACAATGAGATAATCTTCAAAATTTCAGCATCTATATAATAAGAGAGAGTAAGGTTGTGTTTGTTCGTGTGTTCGTTTGTTCATTTGTTCGTTTGTTCGCATCAAAACATGTCAACTTGTGGATTGCATACCGGAAAAACGGGAATGATTTAGATCTCCAAATTTTGCACATAGATTCTAGAAATATCAATCTCGTGCACCTGGAAGCTCAAATTTCAATTTTCCTTCAAGATTTTTCAGAATTAATGTTCAAATTTCATCTATGCTACCGTACATGAAGTTCCATAGGCTACATTGTTGAAGCCCAGAAGTGTGTTTTTTATGAGGTTATAATGCTGTTAAAACGGTAAACGGTAAAACGTTCGCTAATGGAGCGATAGTTCATCGGTTCGAATCCCGATTCTTCCCAAATTTTTTTGTACTTAAATTTTTCCCTCGAAACATATTATTATCAATTATTTCTTGAAGGAGTTTGTTTTCATTACAATTGGAACTTGGATGAAATAATTAATATTAATGTAAAATTTTGCCACCAGTACAAATGAAATGGACATAGTCTACAGGACTATCATTGAATTTCATAAGAAAAACATGAATAGATCACAATAAAATAAGTAATAATTCATATTCTTCAGTTATAATGTACTATCAGACACAAATTCGCAGTGAAACGAGTATTTTAGGTATTTTGTTTGGAATTGGGAAAACAAAAGGCCGCCTGATTCAAATTGAGGAGGATGTAATCGATACTAAAATTTATTGATGTATTGGAAAAATTCAATATGATTCTGTGAGGTTTTCAAGTATTATGTCTTCTTCAGTTTTCTATACTATAATAAAGGAAAGAACTGGCTTATACACGTAAGGAATAGGCAATTATGTTTGACGCATCATCACATCTGTAATACTCAACTGATTAATTTGAAATTTCGCATATAGATTCTTAATTAACCGAGGATGGTTATATGCATATTTTCAGTTCTTCAAGACTTCATTACGTCAAGTTCTCAATTTGTCATGCTTCCAGTTGTTGTATAGAAGCAGCTGAACATTTCTTTCAAAAGGGACATTGGATGATAGGTACGATTGGGAAAACTATTTGAATAAAAATAACTGATTTTCTGTTGCATCAAAACCGCACCGATTTCTTAAACCGTCCAAAAGTTATTCTCATACAAATCATACTGATAAATCATCCATCTATCCATCATCTTTACTATAATAATGGAAAGAGCTGGCTCATACACGTACGTGATGTAGGAAAATTATGTTTGACGCATCATCACGTCTGAACTACTGGACTGATTGATGTGAAATTTTGCATGAAGATTTTTAATTAACCGAGACTAAGAAGAAGAATATACATACTAAAAGACGAACTTCAAACCCTTAAAAACCACCCTTAGAGTTAAAATATTGCCAAAAGATTTCTTAGTGCGCCTCTAAAGGGCCAACTGAACATACCTACCAAATTTGAACGTTTTTGGTCTGGTAGATTTTTAGTTCTGCGAGTGAGTGAGTGAGTAAGTCAGTCAGTGGGTGAGTGCCATTTCGCTTTTATATAATTATATAGATAGTGCACTCATAAGTAGTATAAAAAGGAGGACTCTGGCACACAAGTGTGCCAGAGTCCCCCTTCACCTCAAGGTCACCCAAGTTGACCAAACCTAACCTCAAGGTCACCCAAGTTGACCAAACCTAACCTCAAGGTCACCCAAGTCGACCAAGCCTAACCTCAAGGTCACCCAAGTCAATCAAACCTAATCTCAAAAAAAAAAAATAAAAAAAAATTAAAAAAAAAACCCAAAAAAAATAAAAAAAAATTAAAAATTAAAAATTGAAAAAAAAATTAAAAACACATAAAATTGGGAATAAATGGAAAATAAATCAAAAAATTTTAAAAAAAATAAATAAATAAAAACACATAAAATCGGAAATAAATGGAAAAAAATCAAAAAATTGAAAAAAAAATGAACTTGGGGCTCTGAACTCTGAACTTTGTGCTCTGAACTCTGAACTCGGGGCTCTGAACTCTGAACTCGGGGCTCTGAACTCGGGGCTCTGAACTCTAGACTCTGGACTCAGGCTCTGAACTCTGGACTTCTGGACTCTGGACTCGGGGCTCTGAACTCTGGACTTCTGGACTCTGGACCCTAAACTCTGAACTCAAATGTCCTGCATCGTTAAAAATGTCTGTCAACCAGATAATACCATGATTATGTAGTTCCTCCTTCTCAAGCTCAATCACTGCATCCCACAGACATAGCTCACTGTTTGACAACATATTGCAGTAGACAGAATACCTCTCAGTGCTGACAAGCCGTCTTATACCAAACAGAGAAAAGTGGTGGTGGTGGTGGGGATAACCTCCCTTGTCAACAGGTCTATGACAATGCCACCCCATCATGACTCACTTCTCAATTCTTTGTTATCATTAGTATGAAGAAGTATCATATTCTATATAATTTAAGTCTTTAAACATAAATCCTCTATGGTGTAGTGGTTAGCAAGTCAGCTTCCCAAGTTGGAGGTTCTAGGTTCGAATCCAAGGCAGTAAAGGTAAGTATTGAAGGTCAGTATCAACAGAACGAGAGGATATATTTTTTTGTGTGTAGTGGGTAGAGAAAAGAAAACCACATTTTTAATCTTCCCATATATATTTATTTTCCATTATAAAACAGAATATATATATTAGTCATTGAAAATCCTCTTCTATATTTTGTGGTCTCCTGATAGACCTCTGCTGACCTTTCCTCTTGTTCTGAAATGCTGCATACTCCATCAGTTTGTACAGTATCCCGAAAAGCAGCACTGTAGATAGATATTAGTAGAGCAGGGTCTCCTGAACAGCCCTCTGGTCGCCCCACCACTGCCAGTCACCCTGCCGCTGGTCGTCCAGCCGCCGCCAGTTGCCCCACCACTGCCAGTCACCCGCCGCTGGTCGTCCGGCCGCCACCAGTCGCCCCACCACTGCCAGTCACCCCGCCGCCGGTCGTCTGGCCGCCGCCGGTCGCCCCACCACTGCCAGTCACCCCGCCGCCGGTCGTCTGGCCGCCGCCGGTCGCCCCACCACTGCCAGAAACCCCGCCGCCAGTCGTCTGGCCGCCACCGGTCACTCCACCACTGCCAGTCACCCCGCCGTTGGTCGTCCGGCCGGAGTCATTGAAAATCCTCTTCTATATTTTGTGGTCTTCTGATAGACCTCTGCTGACCTTTCCTCTCGTTCTGAAATGCTGCAAACTCCATCAGTTTGTACAGTATCCTGAAAAGCAGCACTGTAGATAGATATTAGTAGAGCAGGGTCTCCTGAACAGCCCTCTGGTCGTCCCACCACAGCCAGTCACCCCGCCGCTGGTCGTCCGGCCGCCGCCAATCACCCCACAACTGCCAGTCACCCCGCCGCCGGTCGTCCAGCCACCACCGGTCGCCCCACCACTGCCAGTCACCCCGTCGCCAGTCATCCGGCCGCCACCGGTCACTCCACCACTGCAAGTCACCCCGCCACTGGTTGTCCGGCCGCCGCCAGTCGCCCCACTGCTGCCAGTCATCCGGCCACCACTGCCAGTTGCCCCACCACTGCCAGTTACCCCGCCGCCGGTCGTCCAGCCGCCGCCGGTCGCCCCACCGCCGCCAGTCATCTGGCCACCACTGCCGGTCGCCCCACCACCACCTGTTGCCCCACCGACGGCTGCCTTCCCGCCACCAACAGTCGACCCGCTGCGGCTGGCAATCGTCCCGCCGGCTGAGGCCAGGATGGCTTCAATTTGGCAGTGGCCCTTCATATATAGGGGACTCTGGCTCGGGATGGTCATGCAGGACCTGTCACTCTGCATTGTCATGGCGACCTCTATCACACCAGATTAATGTGTCCATGGTGGACATGTTGGATTGGGATGTCCATGGGAGGCTCTGGATCAGCATGGACGTGCTGCTCTGGATCAGGGTGGCATTGAAGATGGATATTTTCAGCGACTCCCACTTCGCCTCCTCCATGTTAGGACATTTAGCATGGGCATTCTCAATGACCCTAGCTCCTCCTGTCACATGGACCATGCTCACCAGTGTTCAGCGTGTCTGTGGCGGGACAGCAGGGTCATCCACTCAGTGGTCAGTCAGTCAGTTCAATTACTGATCAGTCAGTCAGTTCAATTACTGATCAGTCAGTCAGTTCAATTACTGATTAGTCACTGTTCAGTCACTGTTCAGTCACTGTTCAGTCACTGTTCAATTACAAAGGAACCATAAGCCGACATTGGAGGAGGTTGCTCCTACCATATTGGAGATTGCTAGGTTGAAGCGTGAAATCAAAAGGAGGCATAAGGAAATCATGCTGGGTAGACGGATTGCAGAAGAGAAACATGTGGAACACTTCAAACCTCTAGCTGAGCCACTATTCAACCTAGTCGAAACTCTCCAACAGATGCCAGTTCAACAACCACAACTACCTCCATCAAGAGCATCCAAGAAGCATCCCAGGTATCTGAAGCCTAGAATAAAAATGCGCTCCAGGCATGTGAAGGATAGGCAGAGACAATCAAAGCCATAGTTGTTATCATCAGAACATCGTCCTTTCTCAGCAGCATCAACACACCACACATATCCTACTCCACCAACAACACCATTTGTTAAACATGCCACATATACAAGGCGTGGACTTACTGGTGCAAGTAAAGCAAAACATAAGCTCCAACTCTCCAGCATTGATGAAGAGTCACCAACATTTGAATCATATGGAACTGGAGAAGTTTCAAGTCCAATGGCAGGCACCTCAGGAGTTGGATGGCAACTATGGAAAGCAGGAAAGCAGGCATTTGAAGGGGATGAGGGTGAGGAGTATAATATGAGTAGAGGATATGATGATAGCAGTGATGAGGAGCTGTCTGGAAATGGACAGGATGATGATAAGAGTGTTGAACAATTATTGAATGAAAGTCACAGTACAACAGTTCAGAATATCTTTGATCAAACTGATCTAGCTGGGAAACAGGTAGCTGATTACATTAGAGGATCATTGAGCAAGGACAATGACAATTTTGATGACACTTTTGGGCCAAGAGTGAGAGACAATGCTTACTACCTGGGCAATAAGTATTTAACTTTTGGAGAGAATGGTGATGAAATTGTGCTGACTGACCCTGTAGATCAGGAAGAAAAGACCTTCACAGCTACATTGGGACTTTGTGAGTTGATTTTCAAGATGAATCCAAATCGTGCATTAGTTGAATCTGCTGACAGACAGGCCTATGGAGAAATATTGAACTGGACCAGTGTGCACAGACAGAACAATGATCCAAGAGGTGAGATTGTTAACTACAACAAAGCCAAGTATAAGAATACAATCAAATGCCTTTTGGATGATAGCAGAGATGGTGGTCAAAGACATTCTGAGAGACAAGTGACTGGGAGAGGATCTATTGTTCCAAGGCATGATTTTAGTAAGGAGGAAAGTCAGAAGATCTATAGAGGAAGAGGTGCTCTGTCAGCTATCAAGGGAGCTGCTGGTACAATAATTGATAAGGCAATCAACATTCTACCAGTTGAACTTTATATCCCTGGCTATCAATACTGTGGACCAGGAGCAAAACTTCAGAAGCGATTAGCACAAGTTGATCCAGGAATCAACAAACTTGATCAGGCTTGCAAGGAGCATGATATTGCCAATTCCAAGAGTGGTGATACAGCAAGCAGAGCAGTAGCAGACAGCATCTTGGCAGAAAGAGCCTGGGACAGAGTGAGATCTGAAGATGCAGGGGTGTTGGAAAAAGCTGCAGCACTAGCAGTCACCAACATCATGAAGGCTAAGGCAAAATTTGGGGGAAGTATGAAAAGATCACTGAAGGAAGTCAGCAGGGTGGCTGAGAAGGGGAAGAAACAAAAGATTCAACCATCAAAGAAAAAATCAGTGAAAGGAGGTTGAGGTCTTTACTTGAGACAGCAAAAACCAAAGGTTGGTACAGGTCTTTACTTGAGTCAGCAGAGATCAAAGGTCGGTAAAGGTCTTTACTTGAGAAAGCAGAGAACAGCAACACCTTAGACACTAGGTAATATATTGAGGTACAATAAAAATCATAATGCTGTACAAATATGGCTATATATTGGATATATAGCAGATTAGATTCATTGTGCTGGAATCATCTGTGGAGAACAGACATTTTGTGGATCAACTGTGTATCTGGAACAATAGAGAAGATGGTACTCCTATTCTCAAGGTGGGGTGACTATGGTGAGACAAATTCACCATCAATCTCCCCATTTGATCTGATGAAGGATGAGGATCATGTAGAAGATGAGGAAGAGGAAACTGATATGGAGGAGAACAATGAGGTAGAGATGGAAGAGGAAGAGGATGAGGAGGAGAAAGAGGAAGAGGAGGAAGAGAAAGAGGAGGAGGATGATGATGTAGTGGTGAGAAATACTACTACTTTTGACTCAAAGGAGCATCAATTACCTGAAGGGAAGAGGTTGTGAGGTGATTCAACAACAATGACAAGGTATTGTCTCTATCTGAAACAGTGTTCCAGAGGTATCACTGAATATCATCCGAAGACTATCAGACATCAACATAGAGGACTTGCCAAGGACTAGTGTTGGAAAAGGAGTCTACTACCTGGGATATCACCTGCTTGACATGGACCAAGGAGAAACATCATGGATACATCACTTTTCTGCACACTCAATATGATAAACAACTTGGATTTTGGAACAGAGATATACCTGCTTGTAGTAAACTTTTCAATGAAATGGATGTTGAATTGATCAATAAAGAGCTAATTGTATTCCAAACTGTTTACTTATTACCTACCATCTCCTTAGATATAGTTTAGCTATAAGTACATTCTGAGTGCCACTGACTGAACAGTGACTGAACAGTGAATGAACAGTTTAACAGAGACTGAACAGTGACTGATCAGTAATTGAACAGTGACTGAACAGTGACTGAACAGTGACTGATCAGTAATTGAGCAGTGACTGAACAGTGACTGAACAGTAATTGAACAGTGACTGATCAGTAATTGAACTGACTGACTGATCAGTAATTGAACTGACTGACTGACCACTGAGTGGATGACCCTGCCGTCCCGCCACAGACACGCTGAACACTGGTGAGCATGGTCCATGTGACAGGAGGAGCTAGGGTCATTGAGAATGCCCATGCTAAATGTCCTAACATGGAGGAGGCAAAGTGGGAGTTGCTGAAAATATCCATCTTCAATGCCACCCTGATCCAGAGCAGCACAGCCATGCTGATCCAGAGCCTCCCATGGACATCCCGATCCAGCATGTCCACCATGGACACATTAATCTGGTGTGATAAAGGTCTCCATGACCATGCAGAGTGACAGGTCCTGCATGACCATCCCAAGCCAGAGTCCCCTATATATGAAGGGCCACTGTCAAATTGAAGCCATCCTGGCCTCAGCTGGCAGGACGATTGCCAGCCGCAGCGGGTCGACTGTTGGTGGCGGGATGGCAGCCATCGGTGGGGCGACCGGTGGTGGTGGGGCGACCGGCAGTGGTGGCCGGATTACTAGCGGCGGTGGAGCAAATGGCGGCGGCCGGACGACCAGAGGCGGGTGACTGGCAGTGGTGGGGCGACCGGTGGTGGCCGGATGACTGGCGGCGGGGTGACTGGCAGTGGTGGGGTGACTGGCGGCCGGACGACCGGCGGCAGGGTGACTGGCAGTGGTGGGGCGACTGGCGGCGGCCTGACAACCGGCAGCGGGGTGACTGGCAGTGGTGGGGCGACTGGCGGCGGCCTGACAACCAGCGGCGGGTGACTGGCAGTGGTGAGGCGACCGGTGGCGGCCGGACGACTGGCGGCGGGGTGACTGGTGGCGGTGGGCGACCGGCGGCAGCCGGACGACCGGAGGCGGGGTGTCTGGCAGTGGTGGAGCGACCAGTGGCGGCCGGAGGACTGGTGGCGGGGTGACTGGCAGTGGTGGGGCAACCGGCGGCGGCCGGACGACCGGCGGCGGGGTGACTGGCAGTGGTGGGGCGACTGGCGGCAGCCTGACGACCAGCGGCGGGTGACTGGCAGTGGTGGGGCGACTGGTGGCGGCCGGACGACTGGCGGCGGGGTGACTGGCAGTGGTGGGGCAACTGGCGGCGGCTGGACGACCAGCGGCAGGGTGACTGGCAGTGGTGGGGCGACCAGAGGGCTGTTCAGGAGACTAATAATCTGCTAAACCTGCTCTACTAATATCTATCTACAGTGCTGCTTTTCAGGATACCGTACAAACTGATGGAGTATGCAGCATTTCAGAATGAGAGGAAAGGTCAGCAGAGGTCTATCAGGAGACCACAAAATATAGAAGAGGATTCTCAATGACTAATATATATATTCTGTTTTATAATGGAAAATAAATGTATATGAGAAGAATAAAAATATGGTTTTCTTTTCTCTACCCACTACATACAAAAAAATATATCCTCTGGTTCTGTTGATACTGACCTTTAATACTTACCTTTACTGCCTTGGATTTGAACCTACAACCTCCAACTTAGGAAGCTGACTTGCTAACCACTACACTATAGAGAATTTATGTTTAAAGACTTGAATTATATAGAATATGATACTTCTTCATACTAATGATAACGAAGAATTGAGAAGTGAGTCATGATGGGGTGGCATTGCCATAGATCAGTTGACAAGGAAGGTTATCCCCACCACCACCACCACTTTTCTCTGTTTGGTATAAGACAGCTTGTCAGCACTGAGAGGTATTCCATCTACTGTGACATGTTGTCAAACAGTGAGCTATGTCTGCGGGATGCAGTGATTGAGCTTGAGGATGAGGAACTACATAATCATGGTATTATCTCGTTGACAGACATTTTCAATAATGCAGGACATTTGAGTTCAGAGTTTAGGGTCCAGAGTCCAGAAGTCCAGAGTTCAGAGCCCCGAGTCCAGAGTTTAAATTTTTTTTTGGGGTTTTTTTTTTTAATTTTTTTTTTTTTTGAGGTGGGTGACCTTGAGGTTAGGTTTGGTCGACTTGGGTGACCTTGAGGTTAGGTTTGGTCAACTTGGGTGACCTTGAGGTTAGGTTTGGTCAACTTGGGTGACCTTTAGGTGAATGGGGACTCTGGCACACTTGTGTGCCAGAGTCCTCCTTTTTATACTACTCTCATATATTAATGAACTAAGTCAAATGGAGTGTTCTTTGATAACACTGTTGAAGCAATAGAATACAATCTATAGCCAGGCTACTCAAAAGCAGATCAGTCATGTTAGAACAGCCGCAGAATGAGTAGACAATGCAGTGTATAATAATATAATAATAATGGACTTTTTTAGGAAGAGAAGACTGATGTGAGAGTGAGTGTGCGTGTTAATTGTGATAGTGGTGCTACTGAAGTAATGAACTTCTTTCTCTAGAAAGAGAAGACTGATATGTGAGAGAGCGCATCGATTGAGAGAGAGTAGAGCTATGAAGACCGATGTTTGTGAGCCAGCATGCTTTTTCACTCCGTTCCCCATCTCATCAGATAAATTTACTTAGTACTACACTTTTTGAACAGCCTTCCTAGACATGCCCCTTAACCGAGGATGGTTAAAGGACTATTTTCAAATTTCTAATTTTTTATTACATCAAGTTTTCATGTTGCAAAGTTTCAAAATAGAGCCTTGCGAAGCACGGGTTACATACTAGTTGTTCATTAAAATAAGTGTTGACAGCTGTTGAAAGAGAGTTCCACTGTAGCCCAATACTTCACCTATAGTGAGTCCACGTAATGACAGTGTTTGTTCAGCAATGGTATTGCTATCATTGTCTACCATTCAACAAAGTGGATAGCGCTATCTCTTTATCGCTTTGCACTGTTGCCAGATGGTGGTTTAACAATAATTCAACGTTATGACAGTGTTTGTTCAGCAATAGTATTGCTATCATTGTCTACCATTCAACAAAGTGGATAGCGCTATCTCTTTATCGCTTTGCACTGTTGCCAGATCGTGGTTTAACAATAATTCAACGTTATGACAGTGTTTGTTCAGCAATAGTATTGCTATCATTGTCTATGATTCAACAAAGTGGATAGCGCTATCTCTTTATCGCTTCGCACTGTTGCCAGATGGTGGTTTAACAATAATTCAACGTTATGACAGTGTTTGCTCAGCAGTGGTATTGCTATCATTGTCTATCATTCAACAAAGTGGATAGCGCTATCTCTTTATCGCTTCGCACTGTTGCCAGATCGTGGTTTAACAATAATTCAACGTTATGACAGTGTTTGTTCAGCAATGGTATTGCTATCATTGTCTACCATTCAACAAAGTGAATAGCGCTATCTCTTTATCGCTTCGCACTGTTGCCAGATCGTGGTTTAACAATAATTCAACGTTATGACAGTGTCTGTTCAGCAATGGTATTGCTATCATTGTCTACCATTCAACAAAGTGAATAGCGCTATCTCTTTATCGCTTTGCACTGTTGCCAGATCGTGGTTTAACAATAATTCAACGTTATGACAGTGTTTGTTCAGCAATGGTATTGCTATCATTGTCTATGATTCAACAAAGTGGATAGCGCTATCTCTTTATCGCTTTGCACTGTTGCCAGATCATGGTTTAACAATAATTCAACGTTATGACAGTGTTTGTTCAGCAATGGTATTGCTATCATTGTCTACCATTCAACAAAGTGAATAGCGCTATCTCTTTATCGCTTTGCACTGTTGCCAGATCGTCGTTTAACAATGTCGAATTTATAACTAATTAACAAAATATTTCATCTTAATTATGGAAATTCATTATGATACTATTGAAAAGTATAATTCCTTGCTTAATTGAATGAGCGAAGCGAATTCTATGTTTGAAGTCAATCAGCGTTTGTCTGTTTGTTTGTACCTCAGTTATGGTCCGATTTGGATAAAAAAACAAGGCGCAGAAACGTATGTATTTAAAATTTTTAAACTCATCCCTGTTCCAAGATGGTGGCCCTTTATTCAGAAATGTTACCCTAAAAATCAACCCAACTTTACAATTTTTTATCGGATCAGATTCAAATTGGGCTCACTCTTCTCAGCGCTTCAAAGCGGTATGCATGTATCACATGTGCAAAATATTAAAATTTTTGAAATTCGAATTTTTTTTCAAAGTCCTAATCTAAGTTTCAGATCAAAAGTTTTTTATCTTAAAACCATACTTCCGAGCTCAAAAGTGTAGAGCGCCTTTATTCTTCAAGGTCTTATTTCATAAATCACATGTTCGATTTTTTTTTAAATTCAGAATTCGATAGTTCCCCCCTTCCGCCACCAATCAAACATTTTAAGTTTCAGATTTTTATCTCTTCAACCGTGCATCATAGCTCAAAAATGTAAAGAACTCCTATTTCTCAGCGTACCCCACCGATCCTATTGCATATAGGCTATCATCATACTCTAAATCCAATTTCTATGTGTGTTTGTGTGTGATAGGAGGGCGTGTGTGAGTAGTGATATTAGTGAGTGTAGCGAGTTCTACTGTTCTCCGAACTACTAGTGAAATATAATTGATTATTTTAAACGAGAATGAACAGTTAATATTACATCAATAAACCTGTATCAGATACCGTTTATAGAAGGCATTGACAAGAAAGAGGATCGGCAACGTTTTTCTCCTATACTATAGTGTGGTTGTGGCGAATCATCTGATTGCCATCTGTGATGTTTTCAACTAGCATAGTTTGTTTATCACTTGTAACAGTTTTATTTTCATATTTATCAAGAGTTCAATTTTGTGATTCCAAACATAAAAATTATTTCATCATTCATTTAGTTCCATTTAATCAATTTCAGGTTATAATGGTTCAGGTTTACCACGTTATAATGGTAGTAAAGAAAGAGAGCAGAACAATAGATACCGTTTTTTTTTTGTAAAGTTAACTGATCGCATTCTCGTTTAAAATAATCAATTACATTATATTAAGCAAGAAATTATACTTTTCGATAATTTCATAACTAATATGAAAAATTTTGTTACATTAATTATCAATTCTACATTCTTAAAAACGATCTGGCAACTGAGCAAAGCGAGAAAGAGCTATCCGCTTTGTTGAATGATAGACAAGGATAGCAATACCATTGCTGAACAAACACTGCCATTATAACGTGGACCTCACTATACATACTTCACTTCAAAATTTTAGCATTATTTGGATGGAGAGCGTTGGTGTTCTTCAGAATAAATGTTGACAGTTATAAGAGATACTTTCTCAGATACTTCTAAATTTAGTCCAATGTATTGTTCAGATTATGCTTTGGTCAGCATATTATGAAAAATAATAATTGTTATGAAGTGAACATTCATAATTTTCTACTTCAATAGGTTGATAGAGAAACGCTTGTAATTATCTACATTATTGCATATGAATCGCAAACCAAGCAAATTTTATATATCATCTTTTGTTATTGCTGTATTATATAATTTATGAAAGCATTTTCTTTGCCTCAAGAGTTGAATTATCAAGTTCGGCTCAACTTCGGCTGACGGCAAAATGCCATGCCTGATGAACTGTTTACTTCTGATTTACTGTTTATTTTCAATTTGTTCCTTTGTTTTCTAGATTGAGAACTGTTTTGATTTTTTTTTCAATAAAGTTCATTTCTTTTCTATTCTATTCTATTTTACATTATTCTAGAATATTGAATGAAAAAGACTAAGAAATTTTCAAAAACCACTGATTTATTGATACTTAGAAAAACCGGTTTCGGTTATTACACCATTGTCAGTCTCTGATAAACTAAACAGTTTTAGTTTATCAGAGATTGACAATGGTGCAATAACCGAAACCGGTTTTTCTAATTATCAATAAATCAGTGTTTTTTTGACAATTTCTTAGTCTTTTTCATTCAATATGAATAATTACCATAATATCAACTTCCCAACTACACAAAAAGTTATTCTAGAATGCTGTGTATTGGACAAGGTAACATAACATGTATAACAATACTTATTTCCATTTGTTTTCTGAAGGGAAAGAATGGAAGTACGTCTGGAATTCAACGCAAGTTGTGCAGTGTGTATGTCTAATTTCAACATTTTTGGAGAGAGTTGCTTATGAATTTTGTGAAGCGTAAGATACCGGCTACGGTCGGTGTTTTCGGACATCTTCAGTTGTTTTGGGCACGTGGCGTGGATGGTCGGCCGCTTCGTTGCTCGTTGTGTAACGTTATTCTTTCTTCAACGGAGGATTCATACAAAAAGAGGAACAATTGACTTTGACATAACGTCATTACCATACACACTATACAACTCGCCGTGAATTTCAGTTACACTTTTATAATTTCCCGATAAGAAAGGGATTATAAGGGTTTGGGACTATGGGACTAAGGGTCATAAGGGATTATGACTGCCGCGTGAGTCCACCTTGGACTCACACAGTATCTGTCCACACCAGCCGCGTGAATCCACTGTGGACTCACACGTAATTCTCTCAGATACAGCCGTATGGTGCCACAGTGGCTTCACATTTTGTATTTGTTTGTGTGCTATTACAAAGTGCATGGCCAGTAGGTCCTGAAACCGCCGTGGCCTGGGCAAATTCGAGTTTGTTACATTTTTATCATACCATTGAAAAAAAAAACATATTGAAATTAAACTCAGCCTCAAAAACATTATTCTATCACAATATTATTTGTTTTATAATTCAGATGTTTAGCATTATAATGAGATGAGCTGCTTGCTTTGTTTTTTGACACACGTTATTCACTTTACTATCATTTTGTGCAGTTGGTACCATGACAAAGCAGTCTGTTTATTACAAGTCTGTGTTTACAATGTTGACTACGTAAACATGCTTGCAGTGTGTTTTTGACTTTTTTTTCAAATTAGATACCTAAATCAATTTTATAATATTGACATGGATATTTGCCTTGAATGGTTTTTGATGCCCATTCATGTAATATTGAGTAGTCTAAGTTTGATTTTTTCCATATTTTATTTTGACGAAATAAAAATGTAACTTATCATATAATTTATCATTTTTTTCAAATTAGATACCTAAATCATTTTTATTATATTGACATGGATATTTTATGTGAATAGTGATCCATTTTGTCCACAAAAAGACCTTAGCAGCGATTAGAAATGTGTGGTGCCACATTGGCTTCACATGGCCATTATGGTCTCCAAGTTCAATTCTGGCCGCGTGAGACCAACGTGTCACCACATTTTAAAATTTGGATTGAAGCTTCAATTTTTGTCAAAAGTTGTTCTAATATGAATAGTTGTTGATTACATATAAAATTGCATAGGTATAATGTGAAAAATGAGGGTGGCCAGAATAGACATTTTTTCTCAGGTATAGGTGGCAGTCAAAGTGATAAGGGTGATATCAAGTGCAATATTTTACTATAATTTGGTGTTTTAATAACTCTAAATTCAAAATTTCGAGCTCATATTTATTTTTGGACAGAAATTAAACTTGAAATTTCCAAAGTAATAACATAACCTTGTTTTTCGGACATGTTATTATTTATCAAAATTTGGAAACATAATAGTTTTGGGCTATGCATGTTGTTCTATCCCAATCATATCATATGATTTTCAATTGTATCAACAGATAAATAAGTAATACGATAAATAATTTCTCCATCGACGGTATAAGCGAGTTGTAGTCTTAACGCGTTGCTCCGCAAACGAACGTTCGCAAGATGATCGCAGGTCACGCGAGAACAGAACGCGAACAGAGTGCGAGCTTGGCGAGGTCGTAAGATACCCATCAATCAGAATATTTTATTTAGTTTTGTCACCCGATACGCTGGATTGTACGTTCCACATTGAATTTGTAAGGCTAGTTTATTGAAGTCAACAATAAGACAAGCGCGCGATCATTTTGCGAACATAAATGTATAATTTGGCGTGCTAATCATTCTAAATTTCTAGATCATATTTATTTTTGAACAGAAATTGAACTTTAACTTTCCAAAGTAAGAACATAACCTATTTTTTCGGACATGTTATCATTTATCAAAATTTGGGAACAGAATAGTTTTGGGCTATGCCTGTTGTTCTATCCCGATCATATCATATATGATTTTTAATTGTATCAACAGATAAATAAATAATACGAATTTCTCCATCGACGGTATAAGCGAGTTGTAGTCTAATAAGCTGCGTACAGACTTACGCACTGCTCTGCAAACGAACGTTACGCAAGCAGTTCGCAAAATGATCGCAGGTCGCGCGAGAACAGAACGCGAGCTTGGCGAGGTCATAAGATACCCATCAATCCTGATAAGAATATTTTATTTAGTTTCGTCGCCCGATCAGCTGGATTGTACGTTCCACATTAAATTTGTAAGGCTATTTTATTGAAGTCAACAATAAGACAAGTGCGCGATCATTTTGCGAACTTATTGCGAACCTCTCGCGTTGCGTTCATGATCGGTGCGTGTTCGTGGCGAGTAATTCTGTACGCACATTTATATTGCAGACGCATGAAACTTTAACACACTGTCACTGAACCAGAGAGGAAGTCCCACTGGAAACATTTTGCCATGTACAAAATTATATAAAAAAATAGTGTAACTTCATTCCGGAACGATCTTCGTATAATAGTATTTAACTTTAAAACTTACATTGAATCATGAAAACCGTCGAACAGCAACCAACCATTGACCATATTTGGAATACTTGGGCGTGTTTTGCCTCAAACAATGACAGTAGAGCTCAGCTTTTATTGGTCAACAGCTGATGGCCAATCGTGAGGCTTCACCCACACTATAAATTCACCTTCCACTCCACTAGAGATTGATAATGGTATGATAATCGAAACTGGTATTTCAAATTGTTTTAATAAACCAATGGTTTTGACAATATCATGACAATTTCAATTAATTAGTCATAAACTGATTAATTATTGATGATTGATATAATGGAACTCTGACTTATGAATGTTGTTACATGAATCAAAACTCATTTAGTGAGGTCCACGTTAGAATGGCAGTGGAAAAAGATAGGAGAACAACGTTGCCGAGCCTCTGTATTGTCAATGCCTTCTATAGACGGTAGCTGATACAGGTTTATTGATGTAATATCAACGGTTAATTCTCGTTTAAAATAATCAATTATATTTCATTAAGCAAGAAATTATACTTTTGAATAATTTCATAATGAATTTCCATGATGAAGATGAAATATATTGTTCATTAATTATCAATTCTACATTGTTAAAAAACGATTTGGCAACAAAGCAAAGCGAGAAAGAGATAGCACTATCCGCTTTGTTGAATGATAGACAAGGATAGCAATACCATTGATAATCAAGCACTGCCATTATAACGTGGACCTCACTATAGGATTTAGACGTGAGAGTTGTAATCGATGTACAAGTTAATGTTTGATTACTCTTTTTCGTAAGTAATAAATTCAGTTTTCTCCTCTCTTTCACAATATCTGATCGTCTTTCCAACTGAATACAATTTTATGAGATTGTTATATCTATGCTACATAGAATTTTGAGAATATTGAGCGTGGAACACTATGAATGAATTTGATTAACTATTCTTTCCAAGAGCCAACCTTGCGTCTTGAAGAAGCACTCCCAATCTACAGAATTATCAAGGTTGCTTCACGCCAGGAATTTTAATTGGAAAGAAACTTTTTCTTGTCAACCATTGAAAATAACCTAAGACTCACAGGAATACTTTATAAGATTTCCTTAACTGGTTACATCCTACCTTGTAAACTATTCAAATAATGATTTTCAAGTAAAAGTATATTTTTAAATCTAATAAGTTGTTGTTTAGTAGATCGTGCATCAATTAATTCATTACTCCACGATTCAGTATTTCCGGGGTTCAATTATCTCAACTATCTCACATTCAAAGGCTAGAGTATTATAAGGTATGATACGTTGGATTAGAAGTTTGAAAGAATTGATTTTCTCCAGGAATTCACGTTTTCCCAGTTAGTTCTTGTAGAACTTTAGTTTGTTATTTACGCCTTAGACTTTTACCTGGCAAATCACAGGATAATCCATATTTGACTCCTACTGAATTTCTCTAAGAAACAACTTATAAAATGAGTGGATTAAAATAGTAGTGGAATATGTGGATATGCAAAATTATTCTAGAATGGATTTTCTACATATTTTATCAGTTCCTGTATGAAATATGGTTATGAACGTGTTTCACATATCTTAATAAACTCTTAATCATTTGATGAAACCTTCTCTATTCACGTTGATAACAAAAACTAAACTGAGTAAACAACTCAATAAGTCACAGTTATCATGTGATTGAATAACATCACATGATATCCAAACATCTTCCCTTCTACTTTCTCGAACAATTCCTTTTTCAACCTTTCCTTTGATTTCATCTTCTTCTTAAAAACCTCTTTTTTCTTCTTAATTTTCTTCCGCTATTGGACTTCACTACATAGGACCGTGGGGCATCAGCTTCATTAATAACTACTCCAGGCTTCCATAATTTTTTTCTCCAATCTTGGATATAAATGGGCTGAGGCTTCTCACTCTCTCTGAAATTATTTCTTCTAGTTTTATTCAGGCACATTTTGCTAAAATGATTCATCTTACCACATTTATTTACAGCTGGGAAGCTCCTACCTTCTACATGCTGCATTCCGCAATAGCCGCATACAATCTTCTGATATGAGTTAGTTTTTCTTTTATCGTACTTGGAAACTGGGTGCGTTTCCTTTCGAGACTTCTCTTCATTTATTGACTTTTCATGTTTTTCACCTATTTCTACACTGCGACAATAATCAATTATTTTCTCCAACGAGGCGTTGTCTCGCAACTCACGTTGTTGCATTTCTTTCGACCTTAACCCCAATGCAATCATAGCTTTCAATAACTTATTCTCTTGCTCTTCAAATTCGTATCTTGTCACTAGTCCCTTCAAAGTTGCATATAAAATTAATTAAATGATTGACCTCCCTCTTGTTTACAAGCTATGAAATTGTATATATTCATGATTTCGTTCTTTTTTGGTAAACAACAGCTCTCTAATGTTTTTTATATTGATTCTAACGTTTCTGGCTCATTCACAACTTGTAACGATTCGTACAAAATCAAAGCTTCATCGCCTAACAAGTTTTTCAACCTTGCAACTTGGACTTGGTTGGGTTCTTTATTTGTCTCAGTCTCTATAAAATAGTTTTCGATATTTTTTCCTGAATAATTCGAAATTTTCCGAGACATTTTCCCCGTTGCATAGTAACAGTTCTGGCGTGTTAAAATCCATGTTTATTCTTTTAAGGAAAAAATAATACGATAATTTCCCAATTATTACTCACGCAATCCTGTCGTTATCATTCTCCTTTTTTGTTCAATTCCTTGACTGCGCCATGTTTAATATATCTTAATAAATTCTCAATCATTTGATGAAATCTTCTTTATTCACGTTGATAACAAAAACTAAACTATGTAAACAACTTATTATAAGTCAAACAGTTATCATGTGATTGAATATCACAGCTGTGATAAGTTCTAAATAGTGTGTTTGTCATTTTGGTCTCAAAATTTTATAGTTTTTTCAAAGTTTAGAATTTTCTAATTAATTGTGATTGATTAAATTCAATTTAGAAGTATTTTTTTAATTCAGAAATGATTTTTGTGTGTTTTGAATTGTAAATTGAGTGTGTAATTGATGAATGTTAAGTGACACATAACCTAGCTACATTTGGACTGTTGTATAAATTAGAATTGGAACCGTTTTGGGCTTATAAGCCTGTGCTACTTTTCTGTAAGTTGTCTAATTATGAATGATTGAATAAATAAATTCTATGTAAAAAAATAAAATCACATGATATCCAAACAGAATTTACCTGAGTGTTATTTTCATCGAAAAATATGAACTATTGATCGGCATTATCAGATAATAATCTTATCTCTTTTGCATGATTTCTGAATGAAAATACTCATTTTCGACTTCCAGAAAATATAGATAAATAATAGTATTATGAAAATAAATTGTTGAAACATTTTTTCCCAACTCAATACATTTTAGCGGACAGTAGTGCAATTATTATCAGAGAATCCCCAAGTAAAAACTTATATGTAAAGTTATGTAAGCTCAAAGTAGACCAAGTAAACTTATGTTCTTGTCACTAAAAGTTGTATCAGTTGTATTGAAATATGACAAATAAAAAGTCTGTGGAAAGTATTTTTCGAAAATTATCGAAATTTATGGGAATTATGATAAGAAATAAGTTGAGTTGTATCACACCCCAGTGTTAGGTTTTAAAGTTCAACTTCTGTAGGTGATATATTAAAGGTTGTGAATGGTTTTTTTTTTAACCAGTGCATGTCTAAATATGGAGATATCTGTTCAAATCCAAATGTGTGATTCAATCTTGCGATGAGTATATTGAGAGCATATCCATTCTGAGGACTTGTCTGATATTTTGGGAAGACTAAACGAATTTCCATTGTTGAACAGGAACCAAAATAGGTGCAGTACTCAACTCCATTCAAATTCAAGTCACGTTGCCTCTCATCAGTGTAGGATAAAGTTAACACAAAAACAGCGTTCTGCATTATTTTATACGCAGTGATTTATCCTACACCTATCACCAGCATATCACTCGTAATCCACTAAATATTCGCACGGTCACACTCTGCTTATCCATCAATAGATGACACTCTATCAATTATTCAGAAAGATTTTTGAATTGAGCAGATTATTCATGAATATCGTAACAGTTTATAAAATTAATTATTTTGATAAACTGATACCCAAAGTTCAACAATCAAAACGGTGAGTGATCACTCAAAATGGTGGTGTATTCGGATTTCGCCTCATTTTTTCTCCATTTTCCAATTAACGCTATTAGAAGCAATATTATAAATGTTTCAATCACAATCCCATTTTAAAGATGAATTTATCGATTACGGGGTTCGCGATTTGCCATCACCCCATAATGAAACATTTCCAACACTTCATATTTAATCGTAACTCGATCATACTATCAGGTTCAATTCCATGATAAAACAATTCTACAATGTGCGATGTATAGTTCTGATCTACTTAAAAATTAGCAAGGAATAGCAACTCTGAATGTACTAGCTATAAACCTAAAAATTTATATAAATGTGATGTATTTAGATGTATTTGCTGGAAATTGTCGTCTTATCAAAAGGTTTTCTTGCAAGTTATGAGTTTATATTAATATTCTGAGTATCTCTTATCATTAATCTACATCGTCCTAGTGTATTTAGCTTGCTGAAATGCTTCATCTTGTCTAAATTTTCTCTAGAAAATTATGTTTTTCTTACTTGTTTAGTATCTCTCTATTCCAGTACGGTATAGAAATTTGGGGAGGCACTTTTGACAGTTACTTCAATAGGATATTTGTTTTGCAAAAGCATATAATCAGGGCAGCCCTTGGAAGACCCAGCTTGTATCCCAGCAGGAATTTGTTTATTGAGTTTGGAGTACCAACAATACGGCAAGTGTTTGTCAAGAGCATGATTTTTCATATCCATAAAAATAGAGAAAGCCTTACGTTTAATGCGAACCCACACAATTTACGCCCAACAGTGAACAACTTATATAATAGATCATTTTTAGATTGACAGTCAATAACCATCAGTATTTCATGGAATTCTATGCAAATAAAATCCCAATTCATTTTATTAAAAAACTGAAAAATGAAATTGATAAATGGGTGAGAGCAAACATCTATTTCAATATTACTTGATTGCTTTTTTTGTTGTCAATGTTCTTTCTATTCTTTATATTATATAATTCTCTATTATATTATCTTCATTCTATTTCTGTTAATTTTGTTTAATAGCAACTTAACTTTTTCAACTTGTACTCTTTTGTACATGTACATAATATTATGTAATTACTTTAATTGAACTCTCTACTGGCGCTCAAGTGTTACTTTTGCCAGTAGAGCCAACATTTCATTATTATTATTAATGATAGTTTCCTAATTTTTATATATGTATTTTAGTTAAGTGCAGTAGCATATATTTATTTTTTGTAAAGCTTTTTTGTATTTTGTTCTTGGCAAATAAATTCATTCATTCTTATCATCAAACTGCATTGACCTATCAATGTAATGTATTCAGCTTGCTGGAATGCTTCTGCTTGCCAAAGGTTTCTTTTGCAAATGATGTTTTGATTATCTCTCAGTTCATAGGAAAGTACTTTCAAGCAATCCTTTCCAACTCAACTTCTATTGATTGTAGTCGAATATCGTATTGCTTATTTTTTTCTCTCGATAATTAGTTTGCGATGAGTTCAATCTTTAACTCGATTCTAATTAGCTGTTGCCATGACGTTGGAATTGCTACTCTTTTCTTTATCAGATCACCTTGATTCTCTCCTACCCATCTTTCACTGACTGTTGTCATAACGATAAAATCAATACTCTTCCATTAATTACCTTAAGATTAGTAAGCTCCCGTTTGTTACCTTTAAGTCAATTTCTGTCACACTCTTTCTCTATGTATTTGACACGAAGTCAAATATATTTTATATTATATGACCATAAAATATAATATATATTTTATATTCGACTGCATGTCGTGTGAAATACATAGAGAAAAGTTTGTTAATACACAGGCCCGGCCCCAGGGGTGGGCGGACCGGGCGGCCGCACAGGGCGGCAGGTTTTGGGGGCGGCAAATTTAAAGGAATGGAAAATTTTAAAATACAAATAAATGATAAATTCATAATATCAAATGTGAATGGTAAAATTATATAAAAAGCTTTTCAACCTCGAGCTAATGAAGACTTTTCTAAGATCAACAATATCCCAGGAACGTCTGAGTGGTCTAGCGAACATAAAATAGTTCAGTCCCCAGATCTTGAAGAATTGGTGAAGGAATTTCCCCATGCAAAGGTCAGACGAGTTCTACTTAATTAAACAGGTGTGTTAAACAAACTTGTAGAAATTGTAGTTCTAATTACTTAGCAAGTTAAGTAGGCCTAATACTATGTTGCAGTCTACGTCTTGAGGCTGTGCAAAGGCTAAAAATAAACTTTCTTGTACAGGTGATATTTTTCAAAGTTTTTAGATTTGTACCGGTATATATCAAAATGAAAAAGTTTTCTTAGGAAAACATTTTCTTCCAATCATTACTTTTTGAGATATGAACACCTAAAGTTTAAATTTTTGGGACAGGAAATTTCAAATTCGGTACGAGATAAATTCTTCATGGTAATGTTGATTGAATAAAACAAGAAAATTTTGAAACATTTTCTGAAAATATCAATTTTTGAAAAAGTTATTCAATTTCCAAAAAAACTCAACTAAACACTATTTTTGGTCATTTTTAGTAGATTGAATAACTTTCTCAAAAATTGATATTTTTAGAAAATTTGAAATGATTGAAAAAAAATGTTTTCCTAAGAAAACTTTTTCATTTTGATAGCTTGATCCTTAAGCGATCCTTTATCGTGTCCTCACGCGCCTCTCCACTAGAAATACTGAAATGAAGTGCAACTAACGGGTGATTCTCATAGAACATAATCTCATGAGCTTATATCATTGTGGTAAATATCACTGTGAGGACAATTTAGATGGTGATGATGGTTGAAGCTAAAAATGAGGTGTTTTTCACAATACAATGAGCATTGTTGTCAAGTGTACCTGGAAATCTATATGAGATAGAGCGCTCTACCTAGTCTCAGATGTTAGAGCACAAAATTACGCTCAGAGGGATTATGAATTTTACATCTAGATTGTAATCGGGATATAATATTGTTGATCAAATACTAAATATGATCAAAATTGATTTTTTTTAAATATCACTCAAATTTGAAATATCATAACTCAGTACTCATTGGAGATAGAGAGTTCCGAATGATCTCATTTCATTCAGAATTTTATGATCATAAAAAAGGCAATGCAAATTTTTCTGTCTGATCACTGATTTTGCCGGAAATAGCTGAAAACTGAACCTAAAATACGAAATTTTTGGGCCACTCTGTATTAGCATAAGGGAATTTTAAATGGAGAATTTGGTTCTGGACTTCTCTTATGTATCCAAATAAAATATTAAAAAATCAGAACTACGATATAAATTGCAAGCAAACCCCCATTTTTATTATATTGACTGGACTTTACTGTTCCCCAATATTTATATTTGTCAAATATTTGTTTAAATGTCAATAAATATTGATAACATAATTTTTTAGAGTTTACTGAGACTGTGGTGTCGCATCACAGCGGAGACACAATAGTAACGCTGGTTACACACTGGGCGGTTTCTGCCGCGGCGGCGAAACTGCCGTCGCCGCCTCGAAAAAAAGTCAAGCTTACACATTCAGCGGAAAAAATACAGCCAAACATCGAGCGGCAAAATTACCGCCACGTATGATCAGTAGCCAAAATAATTCTTGTAGTTCTTCATCGCAAATGTGTTGTGACTTCTCTGTTTCATGAGTGTTCAGTTAATTGTATTTTGCACATTTTTCAAAAGTATATATTATTAAGTGTTTAACTTAAAATAGAAAGGCAACAGCTTTTACCACTTTTGTTGTACTGTCGAAGGAAAAGAAGACATCAGAGAAATCGCCTTGCTTGGATTCATTGAAATGAACGTTTTTATTAAATCGACAGCGATATACAACATATTACAGTTTTTTCCTTGTCATCCAGAGTTTCAAAATCCCCCCTAATCTCCATATACACTTCCTTCCACGGATTCCTTGTTGCATCTCGATCCTTGAATATGTCGAGGGTTTTGTCCCACAAAACTGGCCTCTGTTCTACAAATGAGATTAACAACTCATTGTCTATCAACTTACTCATTTTCTCACACTCGTCAACCACAAACACTTAAAGCAATAAATAAATGTTAAAAACAACTTACAAACTTTACAACAAGACACAAATTGAAAGGCTGTTTTTCAAAGACCTCTGACTTGGAGCAACTGGGAAAGACGACTGATCAGCGGCGACGGTAGACAACCGCCAAATGTGTTAACGCCCATTTGGTCACTGCGTAGACAAGAACGGCAAAAACACCGCCAGCCGCAGTGGCAAAGGACGGCTGCACAGCTGCCGCCAACGGCAATATAGCCGCGCGGCGTTTCTGCCGCCCAGTGTGTAAGCTTCCATTCAAGTCCATAGACTACTGCTCGAACGGCGGCGACGGCGAAATTACTACCCCGGCAGAAACCGTTCAATATGTAACCGGCGTTAGGCGATAGCTCAAGGAGGGGTGGAACTCGGGATTAACAATTAAAGACGGGCTACCTGCGGGGGGGGGCGGCAGTTGCCGATCTCGCCCAGGGCGGCAAAGTCCCTAGGGCCGTGCCTGTTAATACATAGAGAAACAATAGCGTAAGTAGATATCCCATGGTATAGGGTGTTTATGTCGCAACTTTTACTGTTATCTCAAGCCGATTAATGTCGATTTTTACTGTTTTGTTGGGGTGAGAGTGTATGATCGGCACAGTATGAGAGACTACGAGCGTCACAAAGGTTCACGGGGAAGAACTACGTGGACTATCGGTTTGAGATAACAGTAAAAGTTGCAACATAAACGTCTTATACCATGGGATATCTACTTACGCTATTATTTCTCTATGATACAACGCAGCTCGCAAGGCCTCTTTCACACGATAGGAGACGTGCAACTTGAACACTGAACAGTGTTCACGTTTTTTTGTCGAAGTACATTGAGTCCAATCGTGTCTTTCACATGGTGATCCCGAGTCAGGAACCTCCTTTTGTCACGTCTTTTCCCTTCGAGGCAAGCAGAAACCCGTTCGGATCGAGATACTAGCGGACAAATCGCCGCTTTCACATGGTGATTCTACGTCTCTCCGGTCCTCACTTTTTCTCAAAATCTATCTTTCTTGAAAATGAAGATAGAAAGATTCTGATTTCGAATTTGGATTCAGCGACCCCAAATTCGATTAAACGTAAGTCCCGTTTTCGTATATATCCGAAAACAAGGAAGTTATGGCTGTTTTTAATAAAGCTTTCTATTATCATATAATTATACGGTAAAAACGAACAGGTACTGTACTATACAGTACATAATATGTACTGTACCTATTATAATACAACTTACACTGTATCCGTGTAGGAAATGGTGATATTTATCTTGATTTCTGAAAATATCGAAAAATAAGGGAGTAAGATAATTTTGAAAAACCAATGTTTTCCTGCCGATTGACAAAACAGATTAAACATTTTTCTAAGACATATTATATCTCACACTAAAAACGTGTAACGTGATATCCAGATCACTATTCAAGCTATCAAGCTCTTCATAAATTTATTTGTTCCCTCATGGCAGTAGGTTTGCACCCAACTTAAACATTTTCATTATAATCATTAAATTGTGATAGAACACATTATCGTATTGATCTTCTAAATCCAGTTACATGCACATCGATTTCCGTAAAATTGATTTTTACCGTTCCTATGAATTCTACCAGGTTCAGCGCAACTTGTTAAATATCATTATGTTTGATTCAACAGATTCATAAGGACGGCAAATAATCGAACAACAAAAAAGCAAAAAGTTTGTGTCCACGGTATACGACATAGAAAAGCAAAAGCTCACGCTTGGTCCATAGTTTTATGACTGAGGATTCAGCTCAGGCTCGGCGACTAAAATCGACAAGCCATGATTATGTTAATCACTCACTACTCATAATACAAAGTATCGAACTGCTTTGTACTATGATACATGGTTTTCATTCTGTATCATTCTTTAATAAAAATAAAACGAGATTCTGGTGTCAGCATCAAAGTCGCCAGGCTGGTATGGCCTATTCATGACTTTTTCAATATGCATTAAGTTATCCACTCAGCAGTTCTAATACAAACACAGACATCAGTTTCGTTTTACTTGAAATGGAATGACATTTTTTATTCTTTCAATTCATATTATTACCATAGATTAATCCAGATCAGCACAACGTTTATACTATATGTTCTCATAATAGATTTTTATGATTGTTGCAATGAAATAGAGTCAATAATTACTGGGAATCTAAAGTGATATTCAACGATTTAAACCTGATAAATTAGATTGTTGAAAGACAATTGAAATTCAGTGAAGTTTGCTGTGCAAGATTCCTTTTCCTCGTATTTTGTTGGGTGATGAGTGGAGATGTTTTATGATTTTATATTTGGATTCATCTTATCAAAGTTTAATTTTTTTGAAAACTAGAACTTTTAAAAATTAAAAATGTTCAAGTTTAAACTTTTCAGGTGTTTAAAAACTTCTTAAAACCTCTTCGTGAGGCAGGAGTATTGTTATCTTTAGTACGTTCACCATATTATAATCATTATGATAATGGAAAGCTATATTAAAAACAGCTATAACTCCCTTGTTTTGGGTATTTTTGAAAATGGGACTTACGCTATAAAGAATTTGGGGTCGCTGAATCCAAATCCGAAATCAAAAATCTTTTATCTATAAAAGTAAATCTTTTTTAAGGAAGTTAGACTTTCAGAAAAAGTGATGAGTCATACTTTGAGCAAACGTCGGCTTACTTGTTAGATCCGTCAGCTAAATTGAAAGATCCCCATGTGAAAGCAAAGGAGAGCTGCAAAATATGAAATATAATCTTCTGTAATATGATCTTCAGGAGGCAGGATTCTGCCGTGTGAAACTGGCCGAATGGATCAAGAAACCATCATCTTCAATTTCTCTTTTACTCCTTCTTCATGGGTTGTTATCAGATTCATGTTTCGAATAGATGTGATAGATTAATTAATCTATCTCATTATGAGATGAAATATGAATCTAATCTTCAAGTTTCACTTATGAAAAGCATTACTGTGTTTCTTCAAATATTCACCTCAGAGGTACATCCAGAATTCACTCAAGATATGCCAAATATCTTTTCAAGATCAAGAACTCACTCAAGATAGAACATTGTTGAAATTTAGAGTTCTCCTGAGTTGATATGTCTCTTTCAAACTACAATATTATATTCTATAGTAAAGTCCAAGTTATAATGACAGTATTTGATCAATTTTGGTTTTGCTATCCTTGTCTATCATTCGACAAAGCCGGTGGTACTATCCTTTTCCAGGTCCACAACGATGCCAAGTATTTTTTTTGACAATGTAGAAATAAAATTAATTAATGCAGAGAATCGGCATCGCTATTCTCCTATCTTTATCCACTGCCATTATAACGTGGACCTCACTATAGTTGTTTATAATAAAAATATCCATATTATGAAATGTTTTTCCTTCCAAAAAGATATGACAAATTTAATCAATCAACTGAAAATAATAATGAAACTCTATAATATGGAACTCTTTAATGAATTTACTACCATAATGAAACTCTATGATGAACTACTACTGTAAAATGAAACTCTATAGTGAGAAGAATCACTTTCGATTCCAGATTCAGTCAAGCAATTATAAAAGAATAAAACCCCGTAGTGGAATTTACTTTGGTCTGTCTGCATTTAGTGAATGATAATCATTGAAGCTATGTAAGCGGATTGCTGACTGAGATATGAATAATAATTATTCCGATTCCATCAAATGTGTAATAAATAAATGAATAAAGAAATACAATTTTATTGACGTTCAACATTTCAAAAGTCACGGACAACGTCAGAAATTACAGTTTTAAATACTGTTACTGGTGAGATACTGTGATTTGAGATTCTCGTCTCAAATTCTCAAAAGAATGCAGTTGACCCCCACAATAGATTAACTTTGTTTGATGAACTAATGAAGTAATTAATGAATTTATTAGTAATTAAGAAAATAATTTATTAAGTAATTAGAAGTAATTAATGAACTAATGAACTAATTAATAATAACTTTGTTTGATAATTAATGAAAACACTGAGGTTTTGTCAAAAATATCACTAATTTTTTGTAAAATAATAATTACAAACATATTCCAACCCCAATGATGTCATCTTCAGTGCCTGTTATAGTTTTGACTCCTATATGGGAAATAAATTAATAGAATAGAATATTTATTTCGCCAAAATACGAAATAGATATAAGACAAAATGTAAATTATAATAAATCATTGGCACAGCCAGCGAAGTCAGACTTGTGCGCTAGCTGTGAGTTCGTAGAACAGTAGAAAGCAAAAGAATGAAAAAACAACAAGAAGACAAGATAAATGAAAATAGAAAGTAGCCAACTAATTGAAATTCTAATAAATAATACAATGATGAAGAAAAATATGAATTAATTTTGTGTTAACATTATATCCACTAGGTGATAACCAAAAACAAATCAAATACTCTTCCAAATGAAAATGAATAAAGAAAAATACAAGAAAATTTATAGAATAAATTGATTAAAAAGAATAACATAATACATCTTTCTGAGTAATGACATAACACTTTTCTAAAATTTAGTGCTTACTAACATCCAATCAGTGATATTTTTGACAACATCCCAGTGTTTTCATTAATTATAGTTCATCAAACAAAGTCAATCTATTGTGGAGGTCAACTGCAATCATTTGAGACGAGATAGCTGAAACACCTAGGACGCTGTGATATCTATTCGTTGTTCATTATTATTCACTCCTGAAACCACTCAACGGAGCGGCTGGCCAATGAACTAGGGTGAATATTGTTTAATGGACGATAACCTATTATCGATTAGAAATCTGCCCTTGTAGGGTAAGAGGGAAGTCAACCGTGAAAGAACTGTTTGCAACTAAGAAAGTGAAAGTTCAATTTGCGAGAGGTATTTCGGAGAGATTTCGCAAGTCAATTAGCATTTTCAGGGATAGCCATAATTAAAATTACCTTTGAGTGATTTCAATCAACATTTCCTATTAGTATGCAAAAAGCTACTGTATTCTGTTGCATATTAATAGAGTCTCTATTATTGTTGTACTTCTATAGTTAGAACTATATAGTTGACTTTTTGGATACATAGTTAGATATATAGCTATAACTATATTCTATTCATATATCTTCTTGGTTATATATTATATCATGAGATATTACGCACTGGTATTATTATTCCTCTTTGATAAACAACTTGGTATTTGCCATGTCTGTCATGAATCTACACTCAAATCTTCATAGCTCCACACCTATTTTCCTACTTGATTTTTAATGATTGTTAAGTCTTCGCTTAGACTTCTCTCATTTTATAGTCATTTCACATAAACTAGCACCAAGATTATATCTATGAATCTATACCAATCTATACCAAAGATTATAGGAAATCATGACTATAGTGTGCTCCACGGTTTAATTAATGGAAATATTTGACTAACATTGGTGTTGCTATCATTGGCTAGCATTCGACAAAGCCGATAGCGCTATCTTTTTCAAGCCCAGCAACGTTGCCAGATTGAATTTCAACGATGTAGAAATATAATTAACAGAAAATTTAACCTCAATTGTGAGAATCTTTATTCAATTATTGTAAAATATATTTTCATGACAAATAAAATAGATATGAATATAAAGTAGGCTTAGTTTAAGAGTATAAAAAAGTAGACTTAGCTCTATTGGTCTACTAATGATTTCTTCTTTACAACATGAACTCAAGTAAATAATGATTTATCATAATGAAATAAAAACACAAATATATTGACAAATTCTACAGTTTTATTTGATACAGGACCATGGATTCGTGACCACACACGTCACATTTTCATATATGTGTGTTTTTATTTCATCATGGAACGGTTTTACAACATTGACAGTGACTTAGTCGGATTTATAATCACCTTTTTTCTATTGCTCACATGAGCTTTTTACTTGTGTGTGGGTAATGGGAAGTGCGAGGGTAAGTTATGAGATAATCAAACTTCCAAGCCTAATCGATAGGATTCGGCGGGATTCGAACCCGCGACCGGGTAGCACTAGCAGACTGACGGGTGCAACGCCTTAGTCAACTCGGCAAATTTATGAATCCATAGATGAATAATAATAATACTGAGGGTGAAGTCCACATAAGCTCTTAGGCTTGTACGTGGGTAATGAGTGAGAGGGTTGATGATGAGAGATAATAATAATATCGAGGGACCTGGCTGGCTCAGGTCTGGTGTCAGAGTTTTCAGGTCGCAACTGATCAATTTCAGGGCCTCTTACATGACCTAACGAGCAGCCGGGACCGACGGCTTAACGTGTTCATCCGAAACACGGGGGTGGCCCGAGAAAAATATCTTGCCCGGGCTGGGATTCGAACCCGGGCCTCTGGATCCTAAAGCCACCATCTAGTCCACTTGATTACGGCCACTCCTATGATGAGAGATGACGACTACTTTTTAGGTAGTTGGGACCGACAACTTATCGTCTCCTCCGAAATACATGTCCGGCAAAATTATTCATTGCATTTTGTGTATTACATGGCAATTAAAGTGATTTGTATGATTGGAAATGAGCTGATTCTGTTTGTGTTTTTCAGCCTGCAAGCGTGGCGGCCTCAATGATGGTGGATAAGAGCGGGGTGGGTCCGGACGGGGGCGACCCAGCTGATCCGGACTCGGAGTTGCGAAACAATGACGACGTTTGCCTCGACATCGACCAGAGCCCCTCTCCTTCTACGCCTAAAAACGAGGAAGGAGGGGGGATGGATAAGAACCAGGGTAACAGGTAAACAATATTTTCTTCAATTATTCATCTACAACTACTTTCCAACTTTATATATAACATGTTGTTTCTATTCGATGCGTGAGTTTATTGAGTATTTCAACGGCAATCACTCATCCTCCAATGCTTTTATCATTTAAGAAGTAAAATGACTCAACTTTAAAATTGACATGACAAATCCTTATACCCCTTTGATAGGAAGACATTGGATATCAAAAATATATCATAGTTGAAGCTAAAACTGAATCACACCAAAAATTGTTCGAGCCCCTTTACATTAGGCTATTAAAGTAAAAGTACTCAGATCTAAACTGTAATAGTCTGTTTATCGGAAGAATCGTCAACAATAACAATAAGATCGCGCTTGTGTTCGTAAGTAACTGATGACTTATAATATTTATAGTGATTTATTTGTTTATTTATTCAATGATACAAAAAACTCATTAGAGCGATCGGGGGGGGGGGAGGTCAAAAGGCACAGCCCGAAACTGTTGCTTCCCCAAATTTCGATTCATACACCAAGTCCAAAAAGTAGGTTATATTTCATTCACTTTTGAATTTGAGTCCAATTTTCAGTACAAACACTTAAAAACGAGAAATTTTGTTTTATACTCTTTTTTGTGGTATAAAATACTCTAGAAACCTCTGTACAACATCGATTGGATATCAATATAATATACATAGTGTATAGTTATGATATTGTACAATATTGGAAATGTTTTGTGATTGAACATAAATATTTGGATATACATGAATAAAAAACGAGAAACATACAAGTGGTAATTATAACAAGACGATTTTTAAAGCCTTGTTCACACCACTGTGATTCATAGCCTATATATGAGGGGACGATTTCAATCATTTAACTGCAGTTTGAAAATTTTCGTAGCCGTGAACGAATGCGAATGAATGTTATTGTATTAATCATTAAAAATTTTAATCAACCATGAACCATCAACTATTAGTCATCAACCATCAACCATTAACTATAAACCATCAACTATTAACCACCAAAAATTAACCATTAACCATCAACCTTCATTATTAACCATAAATCATTAACCATTGAAAATTAAACATCACCTATTAACCATTAATCATTGAAAATTAAACATCAATTATTAACCATCAATCTTTAACATTAACCATCAATCTTCAACATCAACCATCAATCATCAACCATCAACCATCAACCATCAACCATCAAACATTGAACATTAACCATACATCAATCATCAACCAATAACAATCATTCATTAACCATGAACAAATTTAAGGAAAGCTTCTCTCAATTATTATCTTAAGGATACGCATCAGTTATTGATGGTAATCGGATGTAAAAGCATCTACTCTTCATACTTTTCTCACCTTGGAGTCAATTCAGCCTGTTCTTATTAGTAGCGATCAATAATTCATTCAATTTATAGCTTATAATATCTAGAGATTAGTTTCATCGTTAATGCTGGGGAACTACTGATCAAGAGCTAAATATTTGAACGAATGTCTGCAGAATATTGTAAGGCAGATGAATGTAAATAGAATGTACGCGCACCGACTTGGAGAATGTTATAAATAAGCAGATCTCCGTATTTTGCGTGATTCTTCAAAGGCTTTGAGAACGGAAAGGGTGGAAACTAAGATTCATATGGGGAAAGCGAAAGCTATCGTTTTTACGGCTTCCTTTGAACATTTTTGTTTGAAATGCTGGATCAGTATCAATTAGCGTGTCTACATTCTAACTGTACAACTCAGTAGTAAAACGTCCTTCTGATGTTAAACACTAGTTACATGGGATTTTTTACGTGTCATTGCCGTAGAAGTGGAAAATTTAAGTTGCCTGGGAATGGCGTTGTGAGTGGATAGCTCGATGTACTTGCGGAAGGATGGAACTATCGGCTTTGAACAGATCGAAGAGCGAATCTTCTTTGTTGCTGCCTAATGAAGGAGACAAGTGAGTTCCCAATTTCAAATAATAATAATAATACATTTGATACATTCAATGATAGTACATTTCTTTCAAAAGCCTACTAGGTAAAGGTATAAACCTATATTTATGTATACTAGGTAATGCTATATTTACTAGGTAAAGATATAATTGAGTAGGGATAGTGATACTAATATTATTGTAAGGCTTTGATACAAAAATGAGCAATTTATGTCTAAAGGCTCTTATGCAATTTTACTTTTCATGAGAAGTTTTGTATGAGAATTGAAAAATATATCGTTATTTTTGACGTTGAAATAGTGCTGTGAACAATAAAATATTATTATAGAATTTAGTGCAAAAACAACGGGCAGGGTAGGCAACATGCTTAACACACGGTTTGAAACTATCAATATTCTAATTGTAGCCTACTATAATCGCTATAATATTTTGCATTTAAAACACGTTGTGATTGTCTTCCCAGCTTGAAACCATTCAAATTCACTTCTATGAACGTTCAACTCTTTCAAAATAAAACAATTTGAACCGCTTGAAATCATCCAATTTCACTTCTATGAACTTTTTACTATCCAAAGATAAACATTGGATCTGCCTGAAATCATTGTAATATCATTTCTATGAACATTGTACTCTCTGAAGATAAAACATTCCAACCTGCTTGAAATCATTCAATGTCACTTCTATGAACTTTCAATGAACTTTTTGTTCTCTAAAGATAAAACATTCAAACTGCCTGAAATCATTGTAATATCATTTCTATGATCATTGTACTCTCTGAAGATAAAACATTCCAACCTGCTTGAAATCATTCAATGTCACTTCTATGAGCTTTCCACTCTTTTAAAATTAAACAAGTTGAACTGCTCGAAAATCATTTAATGTTACTTCTATGAACGTTCTACTTCCTAAAGATAAAACATTGAAACTGCTTGAATCCATTTAAAACCATTTCTATGAACTTAGTACTCTCTGAAGATAAAACACTCCAACCCGCTTGAAATCATCCAATGTCACTTCTTTTGATACTCCCCTTATTCAAATCACTTCAATTGTTTCCTTTTTTGGCTCCCCTTCCAATTCCAAACTTAACTTTAGTTTTTTGTGAATTCATTTTTGTTTGAAATATTTTCATATTGTTCATATATATGTCTTCCATTGTATGTCTGTTTATTGAATCAGTATAATAACATTTATCTTATTGCATGCATCATTCCCACGTATTGTGTATTGTGGGAGTGCGAAACTATACAAAGAACTAGGCTATAGTCTTTTACGCCCATTCCCACAGTACTTTACCGATGTTGATGTGGATTCTATCTATCCTAAATGTTTTGCAACTTCACATGAAAAGGCATGGGCATGTTTGATGTGTAAATTAAATCAGCCACTCCACCCTTCAGCTGGCTCCTCTTCCATTTTTGAAGTTGAAAAGTCAAAGGGTACGAAAAACGTAAAAGCGGTCCTCAAGATCGTTTTCTCCAAAAATGTAAACCTTAAATTCACGTTTGAACCATCAGCTGACTCAATTGAAATACATAGTGCCAGCTGCACAAAAGCTGGTTAAACTTTAACCGTGATTAATTTCACAAGAATCAATCAGAGAAGCCGTCTTTTCTAAAAGTCCTTCTCTGATTGGTTTTCGTAGAATTGATTACGGTTAAAATTTAACCAGCTTTTGTGCAATCGGGCCTCAATAATAAGTGCAACCATACATTGATTGAACTGGTTTGATAGTTGAAACAACTTTGAGGAAAGCGACCTTTAGACGGACAATATTATCGTACAAATTTGTTCCCTTTTATTAGGCCACAGTGTTTATTACATATTTATTCTAGCTGTGAGGACTATTGCTAGAAGTATTATACTGGTATTGTACAATAATTTCGAATCTCTAAGGACCGTTTTACATATGAAACGATTGGGAAAGTACAATGATTGTAACCCTGGAACCATGATTGATTTTATCATCACTTACGTAACTTGAGAAGCGACGATTTTGAAACCTTCCCCCATCACTGAAACGGAAAAATAATTACGCAAGATACTTTCTGTTGTGACAGGGCGTAAGGCTTATAGAGATCCTAACCCTTTCTAAGTTCAGTTTGTTTTCGAACATATTATGATAACACGTGTTCATCGCCATGTGAAATGAAAACAAACTTTGTATTGACTGTGATTATAGAAGATGAGATACAAACTTATGGATACTATTTCAACTAACTGCTTAAATGTAACGGAAATAACTAACAAAAATGCAACTTCGAATACACTTCGAGTTCACTCTTTATTGTATTCATTGACTGTACACTACGCATTTTTGTTGAATTCAATATATGATTATTGTTATTCTCTAATGTACTTGTCATTGAATAAAGATTTCTTTTTATTACATGATTATTTCCCATTTCTCACATCCATAAGCCAAGGATGAATTATATTTTTCCTACAGTTACGTTGAAAAGTGGCCATTGCTGCACTGATTACAGAACGCAAAGAATCACTTTTCCGCTCTAGTGCGGGAATAGTATATTTCGCACCTAGGGCCGAAAATGAGATATTTCCGGCTCGAAATCGGTTTTTAAGTCCGAGGCCGTAGGCCGAGGACTAGAAAAGATTGAGAGCCGGAAATACATTTTTGCCCATGGTGCGAACGCTATTTTTCGCCACACCCAAAAAAAACTTCCCAATATATAAGAAATAGAAAAATAAATAAAATTCAAACAGCCTATTTGATAGTTTGAATCTTGGTTATGACAACTTTTACTGTCAATTAATTTCAATATTACTAATTAATAATTTACAATAATGACCATATTTTTATACTATTAATATTAGGCGTGAGCTTTGCGCCCAGTGCAATATCATGGATAGATGGATGAATAGAATTTTCATTAGACTACTATTTTGAAATAATGTGATGAAAAAATTAATATAATTGCATATTTCACAGTTTTGTCTCAAAATATATCTAAAAAATTGATTGAAATTTAAATTACGGTAACTAATATAAAAAAAAGGTAATAAAAGTCGAAATTCATCGACAAAAAAACAAGTCATTGACCGAGATTCGAACCTAGATCATGTTTGTTATTCACTGAGCTTTGAGTTCTGACTGACGCCTTAACGCTCTCGGCCATTCCGTACTGTTGAACGTTGGGGCCTGACTGATAACCCTTAACATACACGTAATACTGTAATACTAGACTTTTAAAAAAGTTTACTTCACTCCTAAAAAGCGTACCGTACAACAGACTTTGGCTCATGACTTATATTATTAAAATTAATAATTAATTAATTATCTGTCTCACAATAAAATTTTCACTCTGAATTAAGTCAGATAACGTAGGCTATGTAGGCTACTATAATGATAGAGTATAGCGCAAATTTGTAGCCGGTTTGCTGGCATTTTCACAACAAAATATTGCTCTGAAAATAGTTAAATCATAGAGAAAACATTTGAAGATTCAATCTTGAGTGGGCCTAATGTTTTCTCTATATGGTTTATATTGAAGAAAAATTATCTAAAAGTTTTAATAATGAATACGGAAAAATTACTAGGAATTTTTCAGTCAATGCTGAGTTTCACCAGTAGGCTTACCTTAAACTTCAGATCTGTGCTGTATTTGCTTATTATTATTGTTGATTGTATTGCATTAAGAAGTGGAATTCGATAATAAAAAAGAAACAATTATTACTCTACCTCACTTTTAAATATTGATACAATTATTGTACTTTGATTTCAAATTCGATTCTTCACTTTTAAATACTTGTGATACGTACCTTCTGACAATGGACAATGTAGCCAACATTATATTGTTGAGGCTATGGAGATATATCATCGTATTCTATTGTTTGATATCAAAAACACAATAATAAATATTAAATTATGGAACAGTAATTTATAAAATATATTATTATAGACATAATACCGCGATTCACGATACATAATTATATAGATTATTACAGTCATTATGAGATTATCTCTCTATGATTTTTGTGAGATCGGACACGATCAGCTGTTATTCAAGGTCATTTTACAGCCCTAGGGCCGTAAAGTTTTACCGGCCTGGTCGGAAAACAATCACTTTCGGCCTCCATATGACGCACGTAAACCAGCTCATTACATCCAAGTGTGGCGAATAGTATATTTCGCACCTAGGGCCGAAAATGAGACTTTCCGGCTCGAAATCGGTTTTCAAGTCCGAGGCCGTAGGCCGAGGACTAGAAAAAGATTGAGAGCCGGAAAAACATTTTTGCCCGTGGTGCGAACGCTATTTTTCGCCACACAGAGAAATAAACAATATATATGAGAATAATTGTTTATTAAGCAGTTCCGAAAACAAAAGTGGAAGGTCATAGCTCTAGCTATTAGTATAGTTATTAGTATCTAGTTATTATTAGTATCTAGTTATTATTAGTATCTAGTTAGTATAGAAAACTGAAGAATACATAATACTTGGAAACCTCACAGAATCATATTGATTTTTCCAATACATCAATAAATTTTAGTTCTATTAGGATCCTCCTCAATTTGAATCAGGCAGCCTCTTGTTTTCCCAATTCCAAAAAAATACCTAAAATACTCGTTTCACTGGGAATTCGTGTCTGATAGTAGCCTACATTATAACTGAAGAATAAAAATTATTACTCATTTTATTGTGATCTATTCATGTTTTTCTTATGAAATTCAATAAATTATAGGCCTACAGCATGAAGACTATGTCCAATTCATTTGTACTGGTGGCAAAATTTTACATTGAAAATAATTATTTGATAAAATCCAAGTTCAATAGTAATGAAAACAAATTCCTTCAAAAAATAATTGATAATAATACGTTTCGAGGGAAAAAATTAAGAACAAAAAATGGGAAGCATCGGGGAATTTGAACCGAGGTACCCTCGCTCCGTAAGCAAGCTTCTTACCGCTGCGCTACTTAGACGTTGGTAAATGGTAGTCTTATAACCTGCTGATAAAAATACACACTTTGGGCTATGGAACTTCAATTAGCCTACGGTAGCATAGATGAATTTGAACATTAATATTCTGAAAAATCTAGAAGGAAAATAGAAATTGGGCTTCCAGGTGCACGAGATTGATATTTTTAGAATCTATGTTCAAAATTTGGAGATCTAAATCATTCCCGTTTTTCCGGTATGCAATCCACAAGTTGACATGTTTTGATGCGAACAAACACAACCCCACTCTCTCTTATTATATAGAAGAAGAAGATACCTATCTTACCTCTATTTCATTCATCCAAATAAAATGATAGTATATTACTGCAGAATACGTTATTCAATTCTAGAAGCATAAACTGATTCTGTTTCATAAACTATTTGTTAAAACGTTCAGCACCATGGATATTGCCCAAGTAGTTCCAAAACTATCCACCAGGTTTTGTGATAAACGCAGTACTATGAGGTTGAGGTTAGATTCTATTATACTCTGAAAATTGAATTTGAGTAGTTTATAATATCTTATTTGTATTTCATTCATCCAAATGAAATGATAGTATCTTATTGCAAAATACTTTATTCAATTCTAGAAGCATAAACTGATTCTGTTTCAAAAACTATTTTGTAAACCCGTTCATATCAAATCAGAATCAGCTGTTATTCAAGGTCATTTTACAGCCCTAGGGCCGTAAAGTTTTACCGGCCTGGTCGGAAAACAATCACTTTCGGCCACCATATGACGCACGTAAACCAGCTCATTACATCCAAGTGTGGCGAAAAAAATTTTTCTGCACTCCAGATTTGCAACATGGCAACGCAAAATACTTAGTAGGTTATATGGAGCAACAGTGCAGCAAAATCAAAATGAAGTTGGTAACAGTGACTGGGCTGCTATAGTGAGCAGAGGTGCAACGAAGCACAACACGCTAATTATTAGTATTATATATTATAACCAAGGACACATTTTTATTCAATTTGACAATAAATTAAGGTTTTTATCAATAATAAAATTACACAGAAAAACATTTGATGCATTCAGGCAATTTTACCCATAATTACCCAATTTTCATATTCAATGGTAACTGTAGGAAAAACTTAATGTGAAATACGTGCGCAAAGTTCCTCTGCTGCACTCAACAAACCATTCCGCCCTCGCCTACGGCTCGGGCGTAAACGTTTCTTTCGGTGCAGCAAACTGTCACTTTGCGCACTAGTTGCACAAATAACTATTTACTAGCAGGTAACCCGTGCTCCGCAAGGATCGATTTTAAGACTTGACGTAATGAAATATACTGCAGAATTTCAAGTTAATCAGTCCAGTAGTTCAGACGTGATGATGCGTCAAACATGATTTTCCTATCCCGTATATAAGCCAGTTCTTTTCTTTATTATAGTATAGATAATGTTCCATCCCAGCACCTAACTCTGCTAATTTCATCGCTTCATTCCAGCAAAACGTCAACAAATATTAAGATTTGCTGAAAGTGAGATCCAATTTAAAGTGTCAGTGTAAACAGGAATTGATGTTATTTTTAGGGAATGTTGACAGTTTGGGGTGGTTCCCCTCCCCCTATAGGTAGGCTATTATATGCGTGAACATAGATTGAGTGATGTATGTTATAATGAGGTCCACGTTATAATGGTATTATTTGATAAAACATTGATGCTGCTATTCTTGTATATCATTTGACAAAGCAGATGGCGCTATCATTTTCTACCGTTGCCAGATTGTTTTTGGACAATATAAAAATATAATCAATTAACAAGTTACTCAATCTCAATAGAAATGTTTTATCAAATCATGAGAGAGTATAATAATTGATTAAAGAATATTAATATTATATAATAATAATATTCATTAATTAATTGGATAAAATATTATTTTCTAGGGGAATAAAATATAATTTACTATTTTTAACAAAAATGAACAACAATATTATTTTCATCACATATATTGATATCAGCTGCCAGCTATATATCAGGCAGTGACAAGACAGAGAATCGACAACGTTGTTCTCCCATCTGTCTCCACTGGCATTATAACGTGGACCCCACTATGGTCAATAAAACTGTTTATCTATTGATTGATTTGGGAGGGTGAATGTTCCAGCGGAAAAAAATCACATACCGTACATAGATTAAATACTATCATGCATTTTTTGGTTCATTTGATGGTATAACTATTGTCCATGCATCATTGAGGTAGCTACTTGAGGCTAGCTACGTCAACAAAAATATGAATTTTCCTCCACCTCCTGTCTCACTGTACTCCCTGGAACATAATACTAAAGTGTCACTTTTTCACTCTCGGGAGGAAAAAACAGGAAAACTCCTTAGAGCATTAAAGTGACTCCATTTAAATAACATGGGAAGCATCTCTATTTTAAAAACGTACATTTGAAATAAGTTAGAAGGTCTAAGCTCAGATGAGGAAGCATATAGAGTAGTCATTAAACCAACTAACTTCAATACCTCAACCAGATTGATAACCAATACCTCAATATTTCAATATATGAAATTTATGTTTGTATGCTAAAATTATTACAAACTTCATTATCATTATACTAAAAGAATGTATAATTTTTTAATCCCATGTTATTCAAAATATTAGCCAACGAATATTCCTCATTAACTGATCAAATTTGAAACGGGAACTTCATCATAGCTGTAGTTGTGGCGGCCATTGTTATTACAACTTTTGCCGACAGATACTGCTATCGGCGGAGGACTGTGATAACAAGCCAGCTGTTTCTGTTTACTTTTTAGATTATGTTGTAACACATAGTTTGGTCACGTATGTTTTTGAAAATTATTTTATTTGCAGTTTTTATAAAAATGTTGTGTATATCACAAGTGAAAAATTTTTTTTCTCCCTCAGGAAAATTGTTGCCCTCGGCTTCGCCTCGGGCTTCAAACTTCCCCCTCAGGGATAAAAAACAGTACTTTTCACTCTAGATATACAAATAACTATTGTGTTCCAAAATCTCTTCTCCGTAGGAACCTATTCCGTGGGTCAAACCTGTAAATTCATTCCCACTGACCATGATCCCTGATCCCTGATCCCTGATCCCCTTTATAACACGTAGCTCACGTACAAGCCTTGATCTCATTCGGGCATCGTGCTCAGCAAAAACATGATATTGGATTTAACACTATCTTAGTAGATCTCACTGAAATAATCATTACACTGATGTAGAATTACTACACTGTCATTGTAGGATTAATCAGTAGTAAAATAAAAAACTAATAAATCTTTCTTACTTCTTATGTCAATTCACTTAAGAAATTTGATACCTGAACTGAATCAGCCTCAAAAAGAAAAATGAATCTTCATTTTTTACTTCATGCTTCAATACAACCAATCAGTATTCGTGATCATTACTCTAAAGGTGCGTACAGATTTACGCGCCGCGAACATGAGCAATTCACTTTTAATCAGCTGATGCCAAGTTTTTTTTATATGTATCTTACCGTTTCTGTAAAAATACAGATATAATCAGCTGATTAAAAGTGAACTGCTCATGTTCGCGGCGCGTATATCTGTACGCACCTTAATAAGTAAAGTACCAAATTTCTACTCTCCCATTGTCAAGCTTCTGATTTATTCCTCTCTAAGCCTGGTTCTCATTAGTAGAGTTAGTGGTGGAGTTCCTTGGGCAAGTACTAACTATCTTGTGAACTCTCCCAATGAAAACGTTCATGGTAAAGTACTAGTTTTTAGTGGAGTAGAGTGGTACAGCACGGTGGGATAGTACTCTACCACTTGCATTCCCCCACCACCGCTTCTCACTCTACTCTACCACTACTATGCTAATGAAAACAGTCTCGAGCTAGTAGAGTAGAGTCTGTTCAGGGTAGAGTGGAGTTAGTTATGTTCACTTCTTAACACACTTTACCTACTATTCTCAATTGTAGTGAAAACAGTTAGGCTCAACTCACACTTACGCAACTCAGGTCGAGAAGAGATTGCGACTCTAGTCTCTTCTCGACGCAGCATGTGTTTCCAAATGGTGACACTCAGAACAGTCGATTCTAGTCTCCGCGACGTCACCATTTGAAAACACTTTCTGCCTCGAGAAGAGACTAGAGTCGCAGTCTCTTCTCGACCTGAGTCGCGTAAGTGTGAGTTGAGCCTAACTCGACCAAGTAAGGAGAGTAGAATTAGCTACCCTAATGGCAGTTACTCTACCACTAACTCTACTAATGAAAACCCGGCTTTACTCAACTTTATTAACCCAAATTGAAAGTTATTCGATTTATTCACTACAATATGTCCTATGAATGTATAATACATCACATATAATATTAGACACATTCATGATAAGTGGATACGTTACTGTTATTAAGTGCGTAATAATGTGTTCAGCATAAAAATAAAGACTTGCTAGCTGTCATCTGTCAATTCAAGAATAGGAATTGTAGAGGGGAAAGAATAGACAATTTTCCATTTCTATTGAATGGGCCCAGATAGAATAAGCAGTTTTGATTAATATCGACGAACAACAAAATGAGTAGACCTGGGCATTGAAGATGAATTAATTGAGGATCAACAATGCTGTTGATGGGGCATGTTCAACTTGCACCTTGGGAAGAAGTGTCTATCAAGGAGAAGATCATCTGGGGAGTTTCTTGCACTTTCTAAGAAGCCTCTCCCTTCTAGGCCCACGTCGTAAATCATAGTCAGATGCTGACGTTCACACTCCCCTTACAACGTTGGATTACAGCTGCGTTTCTCTCCAATGAGTAGATACTAAATATAAAGACAGGGATTTCCCTTACTTTTATGCACAGCCTAATCCTTTAACGTCTAAAAAGCTTCCTTGTTTCGTGGAAAAGATTTCTTGTTGAAGTCGAGATTGAAATTTTTCAGTAATAAATTAATGTTGAATTTAAAATTAGAGTTCGAGGAAACAAGGAAAGTAATAGAGGAACTCTCACTTAATGGATTCAAGCTTATTCGTCGATTTATTTTCAATCCAAGACCATAAATTGTTTAGTCATGTTCTGAAGAGCATGATTCACTTCTTAAAACTTTTCGTGGTAAATTCAAAATAAGTCTACTTGATCACTATAGAATTGAGAGACCAAACTTTTCACATTGTGGTTTCGACAATCCTCTCCAGTGGAGCACTAGAAGATAAATATGAAACTTCAACACTTCTAGCAAAATCATTAACAAACAGGATCTTGATTTGGCAACCAAGCATTTCTTTAGTAGTAACAGTATAAAAATCAATGCACAAGTATTATGCACAAGTAAAGGCGATAGTATTTAAGAATCAAAGAATTAGAGTTGATGAAAGAGAATTTGTTGAATTGACTTGCCATGAAACAGTATGCCTAGGAAACCAAAGAATGAATGATTGTAACTGTCAAAAACTTGATTACAGTAAAAGTATAAAACACCTAGGAATAACTTTCGATTCTGATATGAGTTTCAAATCACACAATTATCCACTAAAAACACAATGAGAGCAGCACTTTATAAGTGTTATAGAATAAGTAGCTATTTTCCGGTTTGCGCTAAAAGAGTTAATTACTATTCAATGATACAGAGTACCCTGTACTATGGTATCTCAATACAGTCCAGCTCCGAAATATATAAAACAGCCATTACAGAATATTGTAAAAAGGATAATCAGAACTCTTTTTAACGACCAACTATTGGGAATTATGTCCATGGGGGGCCCTAGCAAATCATACTGATTTGACACGGAATTATTTCAAAAACCAATTTAGAGAAATAAATGAATTACTATGGATTGAGAAACAGAATGTATAGACCCCACGGATTCAGCAATAACTATGTTAGAAGAGCTCCAGAATGCAGAATTTCATATCTTTTGAACTCATTGCTTCTGGAATTGCGAAATTTGGAAAAAAGTTGAAGTTAAAACAAAATTGAAATTATTTTCCATTACAATAATTGATGATTGAGACATATTGTTCGATTTTACAGTAAAAATGCAAACTCACAATAGTTTAGTCAGACTAGCGATCATTTGATAGGATAAGGTTTTATATTATAATTTATTAATATTTATAAATTTTAAAATTTACTTTGTAAATAATATTCATTGAATATATTACATATTTATATTGCAACCTAGTAAATGAGAATTGAATTTTTTTAATAACCCTCAAATAGCTCAAAGCTAGAGGGATTAAAATATATATGAATTGTATTTATTGAGATGTGTATTGAAATAAATAGATTGGAATTGAAATTACAATCCAGCTAAGATCGTCAAGACAATGATCTGCTTTTCAGTTGAAGAATGGAGTCATCAGGCTATTTACGTGGATGTGGAATCTCATAAACGATCCTGCACTAAACATGAATCATGGGAGGTTTTATTAATCTACGATTACACTAAGCGGACTTCCACTTATTGGAAAAATGCAATGCATACTCGTAGGGATAGTCAATTCAGTTGAATGTTGCAAAGCTTTAATTCAATCATTTTCTTGCGATGAAGTACAGAATACAATTATAGAAGTTTTCTCTGAGTGAAGTTTTCACTTCTATTACAAGCATGAAACTCTTTCATTATCTGCAATGAATATCGTGCAAGAGAAATCAATCAGTTTTAAAATCGAGTAGCCCGCCATGAGAAAATCACATTACAGTTTTCACCTCTAAACTTTTAAGGGTTAGAACGTGGGAGGTGGAGGATAGCATAGCGGAGACCGGAGAAGGTTGCTGAGAATTTTGAAGAGTAATGACTGGATTCAAACGTGTCAAAACATAGTGGAGCGGTGAAGGAAGAGTGAAAGGTAGAGTAGAAAGAAGCGAAGACATTTTTAGATACATACATTATTTTCAAAACTCTCAGCTACTTATCTGCTACCCCCTGCCTTCGCTTCTCCACTATCTTTTGACACTACCCACACTCTGTAAGAGTTTCATGCTCTGTGAAAAACTCGATTGGGATAACTTTCAGTGTCAAAGCTTCATGAAAGAGCATTTCACTAGAACTGGAAATTTATATGATAATTGAATTTGAATGTCATCTCAATAGAGAGTGATGATGGCACTTTAAGCTTTCAGGTGTTCTCTTCAATGTAAAAATATATTTAAAAGTTCAATAAAAGTTACAATACATATATTGGAAAGTTTTCACAAAGAGTTTATTGATAAGTTCCAAACCAGTTGAATGAACCGTAGAACATAAGCTGATATGTTCTGATTTTGATTCAATTTTCCATTCAGGTTTTCTCATCTATCATTAACCCTAATACTGACGGTCGAAATTTTCTGAACTGGCAAGCCAAATTTGGCATGAATGCAGAGGTTAATTAAATAATTGTAGGAATACATCTGTATTCAATACAGAATAATAATACATTTTATTTGATATAGCACATCAATATATTTAATTTTATTTTATACATTTAATAATAATACATCTGAAAGTTTAATGATAGCATAAAGCATCATATAAAACATTGTTGATACCTGCATATTTGAAGATTCTGTATCTCTTGAGTAGGATCCAAAGCAGCCCTTACTGGAACTTGAAAAAGGAGACAATCAGTTCGGTATAATAGAAGTCTATCTTTCGGTTGCACTAACGTCTATTAAATTTAAATATTGTTGAATAACTTCATCTAACAAGACCAAATTTCACGAGAATCAATGAACAGATCTGATGACATCTCAGTTCATCTTTCAGAATTTTACTATCTTATCATGGATTGAAAATTTCTATCGAAAATCTCTATTCGCAGAGCAACCAACTCTCTTTATTCAAAAGGTTGAATGTGAATTCCCTAACCACACATCTCAATAATTTCAAGATTATCAAGTCAAGTTGAATCAATCATTTGTATAAGAGTCTGTAATTTCTTTATTCATCGTATTTCTGTCAGTCATATTGAATTCATAATCCTTAATAAAGTGTTTAATTATCATGAGCTAAAAGTATTTGGAGATGAACAAAGATCAGCTGTGGGAAAGATCAATCAACTTGATCAAATCAATCAATCATCAGCCTGATTATCAGTTGGTCATTCCCAACAATCTCAAAAGCCATTTCGTATCGTTGACATCGGTTAACAATGGGAAAACGTCTTGAACCGATCATAAAAATTATTTTCGCTTTTTATGGCTTACAGACGGTAGTCTTATAGTCTCATAAGGTGTTATTGTCGCTTCGTCTTAGCTGAACTGTTCACTCGGAAAGAAAGCAAATTTATGATCTCCTCTGTCACTTCGAATCCAACCAGACTCGTTTTATCATCTTGAAGCTCCTTGTAAGGTGTCATTAGTTATTTGTAGTTTATTTCTGGTCTATTGTTCACTTTATGCCACCATGAAAGCATTGCACCATAAAAGCCTTGAATGATGAATAAGTTCGGATTAAACTATCGATTGAATTTATCCTGATGTTATAGATTAGAATTTCATCAGAATCTAGTTTTATCTTGACTAATCAGAATAACGGTGTTGGAGAACATTGGAAAAATCGACACGTTTAAGCACTATAGCAGCCAAAATTTGATGATTTCCACGAGTCAAGTCCATAGTTGAATATATTTTTTTGACATGAAACCCATGTCAGAGGTAAACATGAAAAACATTTAAAATATGAAAAAATGTCTTTACATACTTGGATTAATTTCCTTAGGCTATTGTGTAGCATCCCATTATATTGAAGGTATCTCATTTTTCTTCTTAGCATATAAGTTCTATATGCTATATAGGCTGTCATTTAGTTTTATTATTTGACTTTATCACCTATTGAAAGATTCACTACATTCAGAATACATATTTGTCGAGTTAGGGAAGTTGGATTTAATGTCGCTGGAATCATTGATTTTCTTATTGTACGTCTATTTATTCTAGTATTATGGAAGAGATTGACTTCTTCTTAAAGGTGTTTGAATAACACAGAGCCCCCCCCCCCCATTCAAATCTTTTTTCTTTTTTCACTTTTTGTGTAGTTGGAAAGTTGATATCGTGTATTTATATTAAATAAAAAGACTAAGAAACTGTCAAAAACCACAGATTCTATTAAAAGTAGGAAGACCGATTTCGGTTATTATACCATTGTATATCTCTGATAAACTAGAACTGAATACAAGAGCAGCAGAATTTATACTAGTGGACGAGTACTGCTATTGGTCAAGGACATGAACGCCTGCCATTGGCCCAGCTAGACACTCTCCTCCCACTTAATGGTGCATATAATAGAAACGTCACGAAATGGTGGTTTAAGCAACAGACTCGCCATGATAACAAAATTTACTTCCTGAACAAAATGAAACCCAATAAAACAAGTAAAAGATAATAAAACAAATATGTAAATAAAAAAACTATCAACTAATGAATGCTAACAAGGTTATGATAAAACTAGATTAGTAGTGTTGTATTGGTTGAAAATAATCTGGTCATTCAAACTATACTGGAACGGTCCTTAATTACTTTGTTATCTCTAAAGCCTCTAGAATATTCAAAGATCTGCCTTTGTTATTAATATGCAGAAACTCCGCATCGAACAAGATCTCCATATAAAACTTCTCTTCAAACATTGTCCCCCAAACCTTATTATATCATACCAATTCCACATTTCGTTCGAATATATTTAAAGCTCTCATAAAATTCTAATATTCTGAAAATGTTCAATACTATGAAAATTAATTGATTTTTAATAGTATAGAATGGTTGCATTACAATTTTTTCAATTAATATTCCAAATTCAGTTCAATGTCACGGTACAAATCGACATACTGTAAATATGCTATTATCTAAGTACCACTGTATCTGTAGAAAAGCGATGAAGAGGTATTCCCTTCGCTCAATCTAACTAAGCCGGTTACATTTAAATCGTGATCAATTCCACGAGAACCAATCAGAGAAGCCGTCATTTCAAAAAAGCTTTCTCTGATTGGCTCTCGTGAAATTAATCACGGTTAAAATTTAACCGGCTTCTGTGCAATCGGGCCTTTAAATAATATTCTCAGGAGTATCAATCACTGATGAATATATAATGCTTTCTGATAGCTTTCTTTATTCTTCATTTACTTTTACAAAAAAGCACATCATCAGAATGATCAGGAGAAAAAATAAGGGTACCTTGCTATTTCTTTCGAATTTATATAAATCACAAAGTCCGAAATGGCAGTATGTCTTTAAGGTTTTCACTATCAAAATATTTCCATTGATAAAATGTTTATACCATATTAAAAACCATATCCATTACAACCCTCTAATCCATTACAATTTGATATTGACTTTACCAGCTTCAGTGTATGTAGACGTCAGTTTCAGTATCAGTGTTACTTGTTTATAAGTAAAGTCCCAACTGAATTCATTATTAATAGATTTCAAAATCCAAAGTGAATCTTATACTGGATTGGATAAAGATGAATGTTGATTTTAATGATCTTTCTCCATTATGTAGTGTTGCAATCTTGTGTTATAAATTTTAAAAATGATTTGTCATAGCTTTCTTGTTTCTGTCTTTTTGAATTTGTCATTTGCTTATAATTTTATTTTTTTGTCTTATCGTTTGTAAAGATTGATATGTGACCTACTTCCGTAATTTTATTCATTTTAGTGGTTTGAATAAGCTCTATTTTCTTTTCTATTGACATTTTTGCTGAAACCCAGTTGCTCGAACTCACTGCCGGCGCACAAGTTACTCTTTGCCGGTAGTGCCATTTTATTTAAATTAGAATATTTATTCTATTAATCTGTATTATTTTAATGGATTTGAATTTGAATATTCTCAATTTTAGATGTTTTGAATACCAAAATTATAATAATTACTAGCCGTCAAGCTCGCTTCGCTCGCCATATCCGTCTAGCACGGGGGCTCCGCCCCCTGGACCCCGACTGGATCGTCCAAAAATGAGATTAGCGGGCTCGCTTCGCTCGCCTGCGTAATGTAAACATTTTCTGTCTATTACTTGATGAAAGAACTGAGAAAACGCAAAAACGTTAATTTTGAGCGTATCTTGGCGTTATTTCAAATTCCTCCTAACACAACATTATTACACCCCAGCTGAGCTTCTGTAGTAATATGAACATTTTCTATTCATTTGTTCTCGATAAATCAGAGAAAAAGCAAAAAAAAAAAAACGCTTGAATAAAGCTAATTTTGGGCGTATTTTTGACGTTATTACAAATTCCTTCTAACACAACATTATTACACCCCAGCTGAGCTTCTGTACTAAATTTGAACATTTTCTGTTCATTGTTCTCGATAAAGCTGAGAAAACGCTTAAAAAACGCTGGAAAAATGCAGATTTTGGGCGTATCTTTGGAAATTTTTCCAAATCCGTTCTTAGTGCTCCTCTGAGCATACCTACCAATTTGAACGTTTTTGGTCCGGTAGATTTTTAGTTCTGCGAGTGAGTCAGTCAGTCAGTCAGTCAGTGAGTGAGTGTCATTTCGCTTTTATATATATATATATTATATATATATATATTATATATATATATAGATTCCATTCAATCATCTCTGGAAAATATCACTCCATATAGAGTGATATATCACTCTTGGTAGATATTCACCACTTTGTAGAGAAACTTTGTTACAAAATTACTTAGTTACCTCACAGATACTGATATCATGTCGCTGCATTGGAGATATATTGGTTGTTGAGCATGATTTACAGCATTTCATTCATATTTGAATGTAATAGCTTCCATTCAACTTGGAGCGTTTGAAGCGTGTAAAGCGCAACTGAGAGTAATCCATCGATGAATTGATAGCTCATTGATTATTGTTCGCTCCTCAGTCTGACTATCTGATGATTGCTCCTCGATGATCAGACTATTCAGACATCCAGACCAAGCTGATTCCGATAGACCACTGCAATCTATAATCCATTGGCCTCTCCAACCTTTCCGGGTACCCGGAAAGTACGATAATGCGTTCCTGGAACCATCTCGGAACTCACAATATGCAGTCGCAGATTGAAATTGAACTGGGATCTCTACTCTATCAAGACCAGACCCCCTGCTTGCTTTGTGGAACCAATCCCAGTAAATTGCGCCGCCATCCACTACGACAAGATGTCTAGTGATTTTATAGTTTTGAGAAGTAGTTCTTATAGTGAGTAGGTTTTTAATTTGGTATTCAAATTTTTCAAATAAGTGCAATATTTTTAAAGTTTTTAATTTATTGTGATACATTCTGTGATTCATTTAGAGTATAACATCATCCTTCAAAATTCAAAATTTTCAATTCATTATTCCTGGACCGAAAATCAAGTGACGAAGCAGTGTGTGATTACATAACCTTAACTTTTGGACAACATTAGCATTTTATCAAAATTTTTGGAGAGAAATAGTTCAGGCTCAGCCTAGTTTTTCCTCCAATGTCATAATTGTATTATGATTATAGTGTTTTATACAATAAATGAATGAAGTTCCACTTCTATTTTAATCAGCTAATTAGTGAAATATTCACAATTTCTAGATTGAATAATTAATCAAAATAGATTAGAAAGAAGTGGAGTGAATAGAACTTTGTTGGGAAAAAATGTATCACAAATGATACTCAATAAAGTTGAAAATTAATACAAATATGTATTTCAATTCAAAGGTTCCAAACAATAACCTGAAACTATAAACTATAGTGAGGTTACGAATAATATTTAGTTATTTGAAAATCAAAGCAAAACTTTATCTCAAATTGAAAGACCAAAACAATACCGGCCAAGTATAGTGAGGTTCACGTTATAATGGCAGTGTTTGGTTAGCAATGATATTGCTATTCTTGTCTATCATTCAACAAAGCTGATAGCGCTATCTCTTTCTCCCTGTGCTCTGTTTCCAGATCGACTTTCAACAATGTAGAATTAATAATTAATTAACAAAATATTTCATCTTAATTGAGTAAATTCATTATGAAATTATTGGAAATATAATGTCTTGCTTAATAAAATATAATTGATTATTTTAAACGAAAATGAACAGTTAATATCACATCAATAAACCTGTATCAGCTACCGTCTGTAGAAGGCATTGACAAGACAGAGGATCGGCAACGTTTTTCTGCTATCAGTCTCCACTGCCATTATAACGAGGACCTCGCTATAGGAAAAAATAATCTCTCTATAGTGAAGTCCACGTTATAATGGCAGTGGATAAAGATAGAAGAATAGCGATGCCGATTCTCTCCATTAATTAATTATATTTCTACACTGTCAAAAACTTAATTGGCATCGTTGTGGACCTAGAAAAGGATAGTACCACCGGCTTTGTTGAATGATAGACAAGGATAGCAAAACCAAAGTTGACCAAATTAACGTGAACCTCACTATAGCACTACACTATTTCAATACACTTGAAAGACGGAATATTTTTCAACCATACTCAACTAAATGAATGGCCTATTCAGAGGGATAACTCCAAAGGATCACTCACCCACTTCGAATAATTCAGACAAGATAAAGGTAATTACCTTGTATTGGTAATAATTACCTTATTACCTTATAATTGTAAAGGTATAATTACCTTGAAATTGCAGCTTTCTTAAAGGGGCCGAGGTTTTCCCCGTGACTCAACTATCTTAATATCAACAATATGCATATTAACCAAAACATACTGGTCTTCGGTTGGTTTAAAATGAGGCAAACTACATCTTACCAAGTAGGTATTCAATCGGAGCTTTTCAAGTTCCTAATTCAACTGTATTGCTTTTCTTGTTGAAAACCAGTATAAACTCTACAGTATGTAGAAAATCAAATCAGACAGTATGTAGAATGTCGAGTGCTGAAGAGGTTGTTCTTGCTGTGGCAGCGTGTGTTATTTTATCAAAATGTAGAAAACCGAGAAGATACTGGGTTCGACCTTCATTGCAGGCAAGAGCAAAGTATAGCGGCAGCGATCTTTTAAATGATTTAAATCGAGATGATACAGATCCTTTGACGGGAGAATTGAGATGCGATGGCAGTGTAAAAAACTTTTTAAGAATGTCAAGTGACGATTTTGAAAGTTTAATTGTTGGTATTGGACACATAATTAGTAAACAGGATACCAACTACAGGAAAGCAATTCCAGTGCGAGAAAGATTGGCTATTACATTGCGCTTTTTGGCGAGTGGCGACTCTTATACTAGTATCAGTTATTTGTTTAAAGTTTCCAAAAGTGCGATATCTATTTTAGTGCCAGAGATTTGTGAGGCTGTTATAGGTTTCCTGAAGGATAACATACAGGAGAGCAAAGAAAGAAAATTATTAAATATTGTTATTTTTAGATTCCTTTTATTTGTTTACATTGTGCACTGAGTTGAATAAATCTAGACAAAAGTTAATTGTTAATAAATCTAGACAAAAAAAGTTGCAACCTGGTAGTGACTTGTTAATAAAATATGAACACAAAGTTAAGTTAATGTTCCAAAGTAACACAATTCATAAAATTAGAAATAAATGTATACATAAAAAAACTCCAAATCAAACAAAGAAACTCTATAGCTTAAGAAATATATAGCTTAGCTTGAGTAATGTATAGCTTAGCTTACATTATAGCTTACATTGCACTAGCACAAACAACAACCAAACAACAAAACACAACAAGTCACGACGACTAGCCTGCTTGAACTGAGGAACTGACGCAGCGCGACCACGTGGAGCCAACAGGCGGGAGGGGTAGCGGGGTAGTTGCAGACTCAAGTTGCAACTCAAGTTAGCGCTGCAACTCGCATTGCCAACCGGGGTTGGCAACCGCCTTTGATCTTTACCGACTCCGGTCGGAAAACCAAATTTCGATTGCCAACTCGCAAAATCGGTCTCCAACTACGGTTGGCAATGCGAGTTGCAGTTGTTTTAATGCGTGCAACTCAAAATTGCCGATAAATGTCGGCAATCATTGGTTGCCAACTCCGGTGTAAACGCGTCTTTAGATTGAATTGTTAGTCGGTTTTTAGGAAAACACATCCTGTAATCTTGTCTGAACCAGAAAACCTCTGACAGATAACGCCAAATAGATTTCTAATTTTATTTTCATATTTGTCTCAATTGAAATATGTTTTTGAAAACCAATTAAAAACTGTACATATGAAGGACAGCTTCTCTAACATCTCTGGTGCATACTGCATTAAATTTGGTTCAATCAAACGTTCACACTGGCTGTCATTAATTTAGCATCAGTAACGCCTCTCATGAATTCTTTAGGATGTTGTCTTGGAAGTTTACAAGCTGTTTTAGCATAATGTCTATCAAGAATGTTTCAATCAGTCACTGATAACATTTGACTTGAGCACAATGGATTGCAATACTTTATTTCAGAGAAATCAGTTTATAAAAATTGAAGTCCAAGTACCCTCTTTAAATTATTATTATTATGTTCATTCAGTCACGACATGTTTCGGCTGTATAATGACATACTTAGAAATTCTTTTTAATTTTAAAAGAGTACTTCGATTTCAATTTTAATGTTTATATTTAAAAGTACCCCTGAAGAAAATAAAGACAAATCAGTTAATGTATGGGTATGGTGGAATTAGTTCTGAGCTCACCATTCCACTATACCTTTTATACGAGATGGTCTTGTCACAAAGTAAAGGTCACCATTCCACTATAGCGAGATGGTATTGTCACAAATAACGAAAGTCACAAAGTAAGGGAAGTCACAAAATATGGAAAGTCACAAAATGAGGAAATATTTTTCCTCAATCCATGAATTTGTGGTCTAACGAGATAAAAATAGAGAATGCTAGGCTTAAATGTTACCCTTGTTAAGGCCACAAAATATGGAAAGTCACAAAGTAAGTGAAGTCACAAACTAAGGAAATATTCTTCCTCAATCCGAAGATTTGTGGCCTAACGAGATAAAAAGAGAGAATGCTAGGCTTAAATGTTACCCTTGTTAGGGTTACAAAATAAGGAAAGTTACAAAATATTGAAAGTCACAAAGTAAGGGAAGTCACTAACTAAGGAAATATTCTTCCTCAATCCATGAATTTGTGGTCTAATGAGATAAAAAGAGAGAATGCTAGGCTTAAATGTTACCCTTGTTAGGGTCACAAAATAAGGAAAGTTACAAAATATGGAAAGTCACAAAGTAAGAGAAGTCACAAACTAAGGAAATGTTCTTCTTCGATCCGTGGATTTGTGGTCTAACGAGATGAAAAGAGAGAATACTAGGCTTATACGATACACGTATGTTACCCTTGTTAGGGTCACAAAATTATGAAACTCGCAAAATATTGGAAATCAAAAAGTAAGGGAAGTCACAAACTGAGAAAATATTCTTCCTCAATCCGAAGATTTGTGGTTTAACGAGATGAAAAGAGAGAATGCTAGGCTTAAATGTTACCGTTGTTAGGGTCACAAAATATGGAAAGTCAAAAAGTAAGGGAAGTCACAAACTGAGGAAATATTCATCCTCAATCCGAAGATTTGTGGTCTAACGAGATAAAAAGAGAGAATGCTAGCCTTAAATGTTACCCTTGTTCACGATCGACGGATAATAACACATGAAAAGATTATGGCAACAATCAAGGGAAACGTTCCTACATACTGCTCTTGTTAGTGGAAACCTTCAAAGTGAATAGGCAGACTGGTTAATCAAGAGTGTCTAGCTTGAATTGCTCTATAGCCTACAGTGCAGAACCCATTCTGTAGTCAGATTCACTTGAAAATGTCAGCATTGATTCAAAGAGAAGCACTGATGCTTATCAAAGAATGCTGATAGTGAAAATTGAATCTTACAGCAGTTTTTCATTTTTAACGATTGCTCTCTTAGGTGGGCCGTCCAATAGATCCACTTCCGTCCGAACTGGCATCGGCCGAAAACTACCGAACGATCCCTCAACAAAGAACGTTTATTGCAACAGGTTCATACGGCCGTGCACGGCCATCTCCGGCCGATCATTTTTTCGATCCGAATCGGATAGGATTTTCCGGCTCTATCCGGCCGAACTAACTAGTCGAGCTGAGACAACAAAGTGATCCTAACCTAAAATTGTTTCACAATCTTGTTTGTTTTTGTTTATTGAAGTTGTTCTGTTTTATAATGTTGTAACTATGGACAATGAAAAGTTGATAAGTTTGATTCAAAAGCATGTTTCATTATGGGATATGAGAGACAAAAGATATCATCGTCGTGATGTTCAAAGGAATCTGTGGACAAAGATTGCTGAACAAATAGGATCTGAAGGTAATAATTATTATTGTAATTAATAAATAATTTGGTGGATATTTGTTTATTCAATTTTCAAATTCTCAATACAATCATTGTTTATGAAAACTTTTGGTGGCTATGATAGTAGTTAATTGTTTAACTAGACTGACGTAAACGGTTCCAATTGACGATTATATTCGGCCGAATTAACGGCCGGCAGATTCGTCCGATCCAACGGCCGAACGGATCGGTTGAATGCGGTTCCAGTAGACGGTTACCATTAAGAGCACATTGACTCTTTACCGACTGGGTTTTCAATATGTATGTGTGAATTTAAGAGTGTATCTGCATCAAAATCAATTACAATCTCGATTCTTAGTTCGTTTTTATTGATGTTCCAAGCAAACTTCCTTGCATTGTTCACAAAGTGAATAGTTCTCTGTTATATGAATTGTTATTGTTTGTAAATAGATCGACCTATGAAAAACCACGCTTTGAAGTTCCACTCCAGCTCAGAGAGCTCTCACATTCACACTAATATTGATCTGCTGATATTTTCAGCAACAAAGCCATATGAGGCCTTAGGCCTTACTAATTCTAAATAGTCACAATTTACCCATCTACTCATATTCTGTATAAAGATTGTAAACAGTTTTAACACAATTCCCCAATAGGGAAGAAGTTAAATACCATAGTCGGCATGATGGGACCATGAATAATATTATTTTAAAGAAAATTGCTATGTTGTGCTATATTCTATACTCTCTGCTAGAACGTATGTTGATTTTTCTTGTTGAGCATATGAATAATAGAATATGAATCTGAATCAGAATTCCCAGATGCAATTCAAATTTCAATAATTGTTATTGTCCCTAAATAGAAGTCACTATTATCTAATTTCTAATATTACTGTAAATATCGGGGCACCGAGCTTCGCTCGTTATTTTTATTTATTGATAAACAGAACACAATTCTCTGAAATAATCGTGTTTATATTTCACAGCTGGCTGTATGTCATCTTATGAATTTCGGGGATGAGATATTTCGATTTTTCACATACTCACTCGCTCACTAACTTTTTTACTATCCACAGCTGTTTCAGCCAAGGATGAATTATCCTTTTAATGTCGTTCAGCGAGTTTTCCCAAGGATGAGACCTAGTGCAATCGAATTTTTATATCATAAACCTACTATGCTCCAAATTCCGTGGAAATCGTTAGAGCCGTTTTCGAGATCCGTTGAACCTAAATAACCAGATATTATAAAAATATAAACAGACATACAGAAATTGCTCGCTTAATATAACAGGATAATGAAAATCAATGAAGGCTATTTGAAAATCTATGGTATCTTCCATGCATCAAAGAAGCCATTTTATAAATAATACTATTCTATTTGTAGAAATAATACCAGCGATTGAATATTAGGTATACAATTATAAAATAATAGTATTTTATGGGAGATGAGTTACAATTTTAAAGATGAGTTACTTTAAATATTATAGTGAGTGATTAAATGCAGTTCATGATGCACACCAAATTTGATACTGCAAATACATTGAAAATTTGTAATAGTTTTGCAGACTGTAAATAAATCATTCAAAGTGTTGAATACATACAAATGTATTTCCAACTTTGTAAATGGATGGAAAGAAATAGACGTTCCACCAAAACCGACTCACCTATTAAAACGGTGTTTCAACAAAATATCCACCTCTGATTATTGATGAGTGAGAGAGACTGCAACAGACATCACAATAAATCTTGGCCGCCTCTAATCGAAGAGCAGAAAAATAAGATGTCAGCAAGTCGATTCTATCCTCGATAACTATCCATGTAAATGGAGGCAGGCCAAATTGATGAATAGTGAATTGGATACTACTCCAACAAAGTGGAATCCAACAAAGAACTGAGCGCCCTTCTGACTTTTTCAAATCAATCTAGTTGAAATATTACCTACTCCCCTGAAGAATAATGGTGTTCATTACTGTATCCAGATACTCTGTTCGACAGCGACACTCCAACGCATAAACACACACACACACACACACACACACACACACACACACACACACACACACACACAAGCGAACCGTTCTGTCATTGGTGCATTAGGAGAGCGAGGGGGCCGCGACCCCTCCCCCCTACATTTTCAACTGTAGCAAAATTCTCAACCTATGTTAATTGATTGCACATTGATTTGAGTTGAAGGTTAAGGTTACAGATTTCGTTGTCCTAGTATTTGAGTCCAGGTCTTTGAAATTTGAGATATAAATGATGTAGAGAGATATAGTGAGGTTCAAGTTATAATAGCAGTGGAGAAAGATAATAACTAGTAGTTCTGTGAACAGTAGACCTCGCGCTCAGTAAGTTACATTGACCTGTTGTTATGTTTTCTCGAAAAATAGTAAATAATTTATCAATTTGAAATGTCTCGAAAAAATCCTAAATAAACATAGAGCTTTCTGTCATATCGTACCATGACGTGTAGTCCCGGAATGTGAGTATGAGCGCTGTTATCTCTGGCTGTGGTCTGGCTGCAATTGTCTACAACGTTGATGGAAGATACATTTTTAAGATGTTCGATATTTTTGAACGGGTAGTATTATAGTAAACTGTCTACAACGTTGATGAAGAGATACATTTTCAAGATGTTCCATGTTTTTGAACGGGTAGTATTATAGTCCACTAAACAGCTGATTCATGATGAATAATTCTATAGTCTGATTTTTACTCTAATATTGGCGTATGAAGAAGGCTCCTTTTTCCTTTTATAGTATCCTTGAAATGCAAAGTTTTCAAAAAACTTGCATATACGTCGACGCGCAATTTAAAAAGGAACATACCTGTCAAATTTCATGAAAATCTATTACCGCGTTTCGCCGTAAATGCGTAACATATAAACGTATAAACATTAAGAGAAATGCCAAACCGTCGACTTGAATCTTAGACCTCACTTCGCTCGGTCAATAATAATGGGATATCTTCTAAACTATCTTATCTCTATGGTATTATTGAATACGATTCCAGTATTTCGATAGAAAAATTCAAAGCAACGAACAATCAGTTCAAGGAAAGCCCCTCTGAAATTCCATTGCTGAATACCAGCATCGCTGTCAACTGAGAGAACTACTACACGACCAATCACGTGCGAGTACACTTCACAAGGCCACGCCCACAACGGGCTCTCATTGGATGATGCTACTACGTCATCGAATAGACTTCATTTTGTTGAAGAATTCCTCTCAAATCAGACGTTTGCTACTGTTTCAATCTTAGTTCATGATATTGAGAGTGGGATAGTCATCTCAAATACAAATCCTATCATATCAAGGGAGCAATATTTCTGTATGTATTTATTTATGTATGTTTTTATTTATGTATGTATTACGGATCTCGGAAACGGCTCTAACGATTTTGATGAAATTTGCAATATAGGAAGTACTTGATATGGAAATTCGATTGCTCGCTGAAGGACATGAAATCGAGAAATCTATCCTTCCAGGAACAGCTGATACAAGACTGTAATTTTCATCATCTGTTGTACCACTGATGAAAGTGGGATGTGATTATTACAGCTGTATGGCCTGGCAAATCCAATCTATTTCAATCAGCTGATCATGTGTAAAACGTGAAAATATTCTAAGCTTGGAAGGAGTAGAAGAAGAAGGATAAAAAGGAGAAGAGGAAGATGAAGAAGAAGAAGAAAAAGAAGAAGGAGAAGAAGAGGAGGAAGGAGAAGAACAGAATGAAGAAGAAGGAGAAACCTCATTACATTCATCCTTATCATCTATTCCTCCATTCTTCATCCATTCGCAATTGCGAAAATGAATGTAATGAAGGAACAGGACAAAATTGAACATAAGAACTCCTATTCCCTCATTACATTCACTCTTATTGTCTATTCCTTAATTCTCTGTTCTCAGTGGGAATATTCAAATAAGAAATCATTGGGATTTCATTCTCGTTGTACTGGCTGCACTGGCTCTGGTAAATCTGATAATGTGGGAATCCGTCTCAAAGTGTGGCAACAGATAATTGAGTCAACCCCATGAGCCAATCATTTTCAGATTATCGTTGAACACTCGAATATCTACAACCACACATCTGATATCCTTGAAATTACACGAATACAATATTATTTCTAAGTTGGTTACCTAACTCGAAATGTCTATCTGTAGCTATACTTATCTTTAGTTGGTAACCCTATCAATATATCTTTCGTGAGTAAAATAGGTTAGATTTTTGGAGATCAATGTTGTAAATTTTGGTAACGATTGAAAATATTACTCTCTACATCAAAAATACAATACTCACATTAACTTCCTGATCCATTAACGAGCCTCTAGATACCGGAAATATTCGTTAGAACTGCAAAATTGACGAGCGCGACGACATAGAGGCACAGTATACATACAGTATGGAAACTTGGCTAGTACCCTGACGCTCAAATCCGCCATCTTGTTAGGAAGCGCCGCATTGTAATAGTATTGATGGTAGGTTCAGATAACTTTAATGATCCGGATCAATTGATCACGTTCACTGCTACGAGCCAATCAGAAGACCAGGATTGGAACTTCCCATGGTCACGTGACGTGTTTAGTATTGGCGTCATGTAAAAAGCATTGGTTAGATAGGCGATTGATTACAAGTTTCCATTCTGTATATTCTGTGATAGAGGTCCGTTCCACTTAAAATTCGCGACGCGACTGACCGTCAAAATTTGACAAGTTACGACAGGTGACGTGTTTACCTGATCGCCGGCAGACGGTTCATGCTTCCGCGTGTCGTTTACCGGTTGCCATGGTAACGGCGCTTGGCGGCACATTTCAATATTACTGCCGACTGATTTTCTACACATGTAGACAGTTATAGGCTATTGTTGAATGATGATTTGAATGCGGGAGAAGAAAAAGGAGAAAAATGGAAAAGAGAAAGTGATAAGTGAAAGAAGAAATATTAATGACGCCAGCTGATGATATTAAATAGGCTATACAGCTGTTTAATTATTAACTCTCGCCTGATCGCAGCGCATGCGCGGTAGCCTAATTTGCCATTTTAGTAAGCATGGTTTGAAATGATTCATAACCTTAATATTTCAACAATATTTCGGAATTCAAATAATAATATAAGATAAGATCGAATAATTGAATTAAATTATTTTAATTATTATCATATTTATATATAATTATTTTCATATTATTCTCTATCAAATGTATTAAAATAATTCAATAGATTTTTTGAAAAAAATGGTATATTGTATTGGAATCCAAGTACTTACCCCACCATTCTCCACCTCTAACCTTCAAAATTCAGGGGTCATCATTTCAGATTCAATCTGTTTATGACAGTTGTTATTGGGCAGTACATATTGGTAATTCTCAAGCAATCACAAAAGTTTTAAGGATAATTTTACGATTTTTTCCTTTTAAATTTTCCATTCCTATGCTTATTAACTCCTGAGCGGAGCTCGGTCCTCCGTTATTACACTATTATCATAATAATATTATTCTACACCATCTAGCAGGTAACCCGTGCTCCGCAAGGATCTAATAATAAACTTGACCTTCTGAAATCTTGAAAAATTTTTAATTGGCCTGCAACCATCATCTGTAAATTAAAAATCTATTTGCAAAATTTCAAGTTAATCAGTCCAGTAGTTCAGACGTGATGATGGGTCATTCGTGAATTTCCTATCCACTACTTGTAAGCCGATTCTTTCTCTCATTATAATATTAGATATTAATAAATATAATCTCTCTCCTTCATTATTATATGGATGAAATATACAAATACATCTAATGGAGCTCAAGATTTGGATTTCTTCATAAAAAATTGAACATAGCCTTATCTGACAGTAAGCTTTCATGAAATTTGGCTTCTACCTACCACCTACCATCTTGAAACGGTTGTATCTACATGTAGTCACATTGTACTGCAATGTATGATAAAGTATCAATTCGATGTAACCAATTCTGTTCAAAATAAGACGATGAATGCTCCTCTATCCAATGAGAGAGCATTGGAAGCCAATCCAACTCCTAACATGGACAAAACCATTATTGCAACAATTGTAATCTCATGTTGCTTTATCCAGCCTTCTCCTATTCTGATATAAAATAAACAGGTTAGATCTCTCCAATCGAAGGCTAAATGCCTATAACGTAACTATTACATTAGGTAGAAACTAACTCTGATATGTGATGTTTGATTGCATAATTATATCAATGAGTAATAGAGACAATCTTACTCGAAGATTTGAATCATGATTATTGATATATTTATGTAATAATAATTGTTTATTGCCAAAATTAATACAGGTTAGCATTAATAATGGATATAGTATAAAGCCATTCTATTAATTCCTTAGAGATAATTCGATAATGCAAAACAAAATTAAAACAAAGGAAAATTTAAAACAAAACAATTTAAATACACTATTGGCATCACCTAGCAAAGGAAAAATCCTGTCCACCGAGTATCAATTTAAAACAAATTCAAGCTAACATGAAAAAAAGAAACCAAAGAAGTTAATAGTGGAAAAAATAAATTAGCCTACAATATATTACTGATGTCAAAGAAAATTTTTCAACGATCCAGTCAATGACCTCCGTTCCCATCCTTCGCCTGCCCACAGGGAAAAAATATCAATTCTGTTACCAGGGATGAGATTTATTAGTTTAGTGCTAAGATAACTCAATTGTCTGCCGTACTATTGTCAGATTAGTGTAATTGAAGTTAAATGTGTTGTCTGAACTCAATCTGAAGTTATACAAAGCAGTATTATCTCTCAATGTGAACTCTTTTTTATCTACCCGTATGTACTGTAGCATTTCTATACACAGTAGAACTCCAATTATCGGAATTAATGGGGACCGGGACCCATTCGGATAATCGGAGTTTTTAAAAAAAAATTGCCATTGGAGAGAAAAAAAGCTCCGTTTTGTTATTGCACTATTTTTTCATTGAAAATAAATGAAAGAAACATGATTCTTTCACATGTTTCAAATATAAATAAAATTTAATTATGTACAAGTTTAGAAATGAAAACGAATTTGCGGTCTTCATCCGTTTTCGGGCAGCCAGGTCACGCAGTAGTAAGTGAACGCGCAAACACTGGCTTCGCGGGGGGAAGAATAATAGCGCACTTGGACTTTTTTTGGACAAATTTTTTTCTGAAAGTGATTCGGAGTTCGGATGATTGGAGCTCTACTGTATATAGTTGGGGAATAGTCATCCCCTTGAATTGGTCGACTGGGTCTCTACTGGGATTTATTCCCGGTTTATTAAGAATTGTTTTAATTATCATTTCTCGCATGATAGATATTTTTTCCATGTAAACATCGTATGCTCCACCCCATATCTCTAACCCATACTGTAGAACCGACTGAACATATGAAAAGTATAGAATCCCTAATTCAATAATATTCAGTATTTTGCGGGTTTTATAGAATGAAATAATTGATGTAATATTAAACATTATAACTTTGTTATTCAGCTTTGGTGTGGATATAGTTACATATTTCTCGGTTTTGAGAAGAATTCTTTTTCACTGGATTGCTTGAAAGGAGAACAAAGTCTGCTAAACAAATTCCGTCAAATCCCAAATCCTACCTATTACTATGCAATTAATTCCTTTACTATCCTGAAATATGTATTGAACAATTTTACCCAATAATATACTATAATAAATCAGTAATTTGGGAAACAACATAAGTCATCCTTCTGTCGAATTCAGTTAGCAGTGAACTATAATCTATATTTATGGCACTCTCTCACTCACTCGCAGAGCTAAAAATCTACCGGACCAAAAACGTTCAAATTTGGTAGGTATGATCAGTTGGCCCTTTGGAGGCGCACTAAGAATGGATTTGGAAAAATTTCCAAAGATATGCCCAAAATCCGCGTTTTTCCAGCGTTTTCTCAGCTTTATCGAGAACAAATGAACAGTAATTGTTCAAATCTAGTACAGAAGCTAAGCTAGGGTGTAATAATGTTGTGTTAAAAGGAATTTGAAATAGCGCCAAAGATACACCCAAAATCTGCGTTTTTCCAGCGTTTTTTTGCGCTTTCTCAGCTTTATCGAGAACAAGTGAACAGAAAATGTTCAAATTTACTACAGAAGCTCAGCTGAAGTGTAATAATGTTGTGTTGTGTTAGGAGAAATTTGAAATAACGCCAAAGATACGCCCAAAATTAGCGGTTTTTTGCGTTTTCTCAGTTTTTCATCAAGTAATAGACAGAAAATGTTCAAATTTGGAACAGAGGTTTAGCTAGGGTCTAAAAATTTTGTGATGAGGTGACTTTGATATTTCATTAAAGATACGCCCAAAATCAGCGTTTTTCCAACGTTTTTCTCACCTTTCTGCGTTTTCTCAGTACTTTGACTTTCTGATGGAATGAAGCATTAGAAATCTTTGTGGCAAGCTCTCAAAGTCTATCTACCTCATAAGATGTCTCAAAAGTCAACTTTCGAATGATTATTTGCGTATGGCATATTTCAGTTTGTTGCACAGTCTTCTGTCATATGGTATCCTACACTGGGGTGGAAGTAGTCATGTTTCTGGTGTTCTTCTTCTCCAGAAAAAAGCTGTGAGGATAATAGTGGGGCCACTTTCAGGGAATATTGTAAACCGTTATTTGTTTCTCTTGAAATATTAACGGTTTACAATCAATATATTTATGTTGTTGCCTTGTATATACATAAAATTAAGTGTAAAATGAACACAAGAGGTATGGTTCATTCATACAACACCCGCCAAAGACAACAACTTGATACCCAACGTACAAGATTAACCAAAGTACAGAAGTCCCATCACGTCTTAGGAACAAAGGTCTACAATAGGTTGCCAGAGTCAATAAAAAATTTTCCAGTCTCTTTGTTCGGCAAATTACTGTTCGATCTTCTGCGTGCAAACCCCTTCTATTCTTCGGAGGAGTTTTTCACACATATTTTATAATAAATTAAGTGTTAAGTGTTATGAATATTCTATTGACGTTGCTGATGACTGTATGGTCCGATAGCAAAAGAATTAAATCTATCTATCTATCTAAATCTATCATGCTCAAATGAAAAATGCAGGCGAGCGAGGCGAGCCCGCTGATCTCAGTTTTGAACGATCCAGTCGGGGGTCCAGGGGGCGGAGCCCCCTTGCTAGACGGATATGGCAAGCGAAGCGAGCCTGACGGCTAGTTATATAAAATAATCACATCGATTTCCATCAGAAAATATATCAGAAGTCAGAGCTTCCTTTGCCAGTTCATAGTACTCTGAGAACGCATTCCCTATTTTGAATTAAATTCAATTCAATTCAATTTATACACTTCTACTGAAAAATGTAGAATTTTGACGAATGCTGTTTTCAATTGACCGATTCATATCATGAGGTATTGACAGTTGAAATGTTTACTGCTGCTGTTAATACATCATTTGAAATCTATCCTACTCTCTACTGATAGATTTCACATTCGGTTGAAATGTCATTTGGAGCATCCAGTGATAAATATCACTGAATATCATTTGAAAGGAATTCCATCCTGATTGTGATATCAAAATTATTCATCCAAAACTTATGTCTTGATTTCATCTCCTGAACTGTAAGTAAATTATTAGTTGATTCACAACCCGAGCTTTCAATGAAGGTTACGTACTTGCTTTCTGATTGGTGTTGGAATAGTGTCATGGAAATGAAATATCTATCGAGATGAATCAACCATATTCCTCGATTTAGCGAGCATCAATAGATATTATTTAGTATCTCTTGGGGATTCAGGTCCCAAGAGTGAAGATGAATCCCACGAAACGTCAAATTTGCAATACGGTAGGTATATGAAGATCGTCGATTGTGCGCAATAATGATTGACTCATCTTGTTCATTGTCACTGTTCTGAGTGACAACAGACAATTTTCAGTCAGCTGTCGTTTCCATGCTGTCACACTGTCGTTTGCAGCTTGCACAAGATTTATTGGATAATGTGTAGAAACAATGAAATATCAACAAACTGATGGGTTAAGAAATGAGAAGCATGAATCGTATCACTTGTTGCAAAGTATAGTGAGGTCCACGTTTTAATGACAGTATTTGATCAACTTTGGTTTTGCTATACTTGTCTTTCATTCGACAAAGCCGGTGGTACTATCCTTTTCTATGTTCACAACGATGCCAATTATGTTTCTGACAGTGTAGAAATATAATTAATTGATGCAGAGAATCGGCATCGCTATTCTCCTATCTTTATCCACTGCCATTATAAAGTGGACCTCACTATAGGAGAAACGAATTGGATTCTCATTATCAGGGTTAAACAAATCTCATTATCAGTGTTATTGATTATCATTCAACAAATAAAATTATAATTGATGATAATCAGTTGTGATTTAAAATCCATATGAATGGGATAAATATAAGTAGCACTCTCATAAATACTTTGAACAGATGATATTTTTTATTACCACCAAATTGCAATGCTACTGATTGCAACAAATGAACTGTTGATCGTTCGCAAAACAGCTTATTCACGCATCCTATTTAGCCTGAAAACTTGCGTGCAAAGTAAAATCATCACTGTATTGATAGTAATTATTTAACATTGGATATGACTAATCGATACTTCTGATTCAATACCTGAGAAGGTGATAATGATTTCCGAAAATTCATATCCACAGATCCAGAATTGGAATGAAACAATAAATTACTTACTTGCTCTTTGAGTAATCATACTAACTTTTATCAGTAAGTGAGTAAGTGAGTATTTGCTTAGAGAAAAGGTAGCGTAAAATGATCATCCCATGGTATTTGGGGTTTATGTTCCAAATTCCATTGTTTGTTCAAACCGATAGTTCACTTAGCACAGCTCTTTTGTAAAAATTCGATCAAGTCACTGTCGATGTTTGTAGAACCACGAAACCATGGTCCTGTACCGAATAGAACTGTGAAATTTGACTATATATGTGTTTTTATTCCATTTCAGTTCTTTTTCATGAAGCTATGTGACGCTAATAGTCTCCCATGATGTTTCGTTCATACACTCTCACCCATACAAGACAGAAGTAATTAACAATAGTAGACAGTAATCGCCAATAATAATTATTATTATAAACGATGGCAGGGTCTCATTTGGCTTGAACAAACAGAGGAATTTGGATCACAAATGCTCTATAGCATGAGATTACTCCTTATGCTTTTTTCTCTATGGTATTTGATATTAATCTCTTAATCTTCTGTCAATGGAGATCTTGAGACCTTCTAAATGTACGAAATAGCTAAATGTGGAGATCAAAGCATCCATGCGACTTAGCATAACCAATTAACATAATAATATCGGGGCACCGAGCTTCCCTCGGTATTTTTATTTATTGATAAACAGAACACAATTCTCTAAAATGATCGTGTTTATATTTTACAGCTGGCTATACGTCAGTTAATGAATTTCGGGGATGCGATATTTTGATTTTCCCCAGAATCACTCGCTCACTTTTTACCATCCACAGACGACGAAATTCTCAGCTGTTTCAGCCAAGGATGAATTATCCTTTCAATGTCATTCAGCGAGTTCTCCCAAGGATGAGACCTAGTGCAATCGAGTTTTTATATCATAAACCTACTATTTTCCAAATTTCGTGAAAATCGTTAGAGCCGTTTTCGAGATCCGTTGAACATAAATAACCAGATATGAAAATAACCTGATGATCAGATATAAAAATATAAACAGATATACAGAAATTGCCCGCTTAATATAATAGGATATGATACACACAAAATGTACAAAACTGTTTTATCAATGAATGATAAAATCTTTATTCGTTGGAAATTTTATGTGGAAGGAGAAACTTTTTGTGCAAATGAGCTTGATTATCACCAAATTCAATTGGATTACCGGTACCTTGGAATAATCATCATACAAGCATGCTTCCTCTAAGATTGATCTCAGCTTTGATTCGTACAGTCAGTCACATTTATCTCGTCTAAAAAGATCATGTTTGCACCTTGACAACATTCGTGGATGTAATTTAACATATAATTTTTATACTGATATGTCGTTCAACTACATACTGTGACGTTCCTTTTCGTTGAATGTTTTGAAATTTGAATCAAATGTGCTGCATCCTCAAAAGGGATGTCACAATACCTGATGAGTTTGAGTGTACCAAAGTTTTATGTTCAGGTGTCAACTAATTTTAGTTAGACTATAGTCTTACTGAATGTTCTATTCAACATCGATTCATATCGATATATTTATCGCTTCATATCGATATAAACCAATGTTCGATTGATTTTGTATCGTATTTTGCAGAACGAAGAGTAATCAGAGGTGGTTGAAGTTGAGGACAACAGTTCAGCTGTCTGGTGCCATTTCCACCATCCAGAAAAAGCCGCCATTGAAGAGAGAAGACTCATTCTTGAAGCGATTTTCCACCAGGCAGATCCCTGAGACACAGGTAACGTTTACGTTTACAGAGACTTCCAAAAACATTCTATTTCTAAATGGATGACACAATTCGAATCGATTTGATAATTATTATGAAAAAGACTCATAATCTACTAATCAAATACCCAATTACTCAAAAATACCCGATGTTTATGAAGATACACCATAAATGATATATATTATTGCCAGTAAAATAATTTAATCAAACAATGCAGTGATAGGTATTAGGTATTTTAGATAACAAATCATACATAATTAAATTACAAAATTTATCTATCTATGCTTTTCGATATCAAAAGATGAGGGCAGAACATAAATTACAAACGGAATTCGTTCGTTTTGTTTCCGTGGCCAGGTCAGACTAAAAAAAAAACTGGGTTTCCAGTGATGAACCACCTTACAGTGTTGTCATTGGCTAATATAAAGTTCTGAAAAGTAAGCCCACATGTTTCTTGGAGCATCCCGCAAGTCAATATGAGTGTTCTGGATCCTGAATTTCTCCACATTCACATGGTTCATTCCAATCAGGGAGTATGCCTAGTTCAGCATATTATTCTTGCATCTGGGCACCCCGGTTCACAACTTATTCAATGACTTCCTAACTGTATAATCCAGATTATGTCCAGCACTTATTTCTTTACATGGAACAATTTGATTTTCCCAAACGGAATATTTATGATACCACTTAAAATAGGTCCTCATCACGTGATATTGATAAACAGAGAATCAGCTACTATAGCTTCAAAGATTCGTTCTATAAAATGTCGTCACCATCTTTTGTATCACCTTTACTAGGTAATTTAAACCAATGCCAATGTAATAGATTAAATTATGTAACTCACTTCGAAAATGATATCATCCAATCATAACAATATAACGCATATTGAGACCCGACACGGTGTGACGCGAGTATGCTAGACTATTTAATATCATTCATGATCATGTTACAATTTGAGACGAGGCTTACACGTGTGACCTGACATGAAGATGATAATAATAGAACTTAGACCAAAATCGCACCGCACGCGCAACTCAGTTTTGTGGGTGAACCATTTTCTGCTAGACGTGTTTTTCTATCATAATATTATATGAAAATGATTATAACATATCTTGTGCTATTCCTATTCACACTGTGTGATTCATACATAATTATTATTTATGATCTTAATCATATAATTGGAACGCGTGTTAGCTCGAAAAACAGTGCCTCTTCCACAAAACCACGAGTTTCGTGTCTTGAAACGATAGCACTACTATCGCACGTGTTTCCGATTTGCGCTCATCCATTCCTATGCAAGAGTTAGAAAAACTTCTTCTAGTTAGCGCATGCCACACGACGTGCTAGTCTCTTTTCAATATGCGTCTTGCCAAGAGAAATCATCTGATTGTGTGGAATGGCTAGACGTTACTGTTGGTGGTTCCACTGCACGCAGGCTAAACTCCTCTGTGAGACTTGCCTAGCGACTTGACAGTGCCGTTGCATAGTAGTTCGAGCCCCGCACTTCGCGGTATAATGCGCATAGCAGGTGACCACTTGGAGGTGAGGGATTCGCAGACAAACTGAAGCGCCAAACGTGTCACGTTTTGTCGTGTTGCCAATGTAAGCTGATCCATTACTTTCACTTGTGCTACGAAAATTTGCTTCGGGTCACGTCATGCCAGTCGCGTCTTGATTTTTGACAAGCCTCACTAGCAGCTGGTAATTGCAAGTGAAGAATATTATTCAGACTACATGAAAGTTTTAAGAATAAAACTTTTACATGGGAATTGAATATAATCATTCATTTGAAGTTCAATACTCTGAATACTTGAATATGGCAATGACTTGAACTTTCTCTTAAACTTAGACTATATGTAACCTTGTAGAATATCAATGTGTAATTTAGGAATACCACATTCATGTCGAATTGAAGAGTATTACAATAAGGGAATTTAAGATTATCTTCCAGTTTAAGTTCAAAACCCTTGATATTTGACTATTTATGGCCAAGACTACATGTCATCATTAATAGTTGAAGAATATTTACATGTGAAATTGAAGAGACATCTTCGATCACGTCTTGTGATGCAATGAATATTAATAAGAGAAAAGTTTAAACCACTTGATACTTTGATTATTCATAGTCACGACCTTAAAGATGCATAGACTCACATGCAGCGCTAGTGTCATACTTGGAATTGAAATCGGCCACTGAGGGGGCAACCTGGAAGATTATTACAAACCAAAGCCTTTGTAATCTATAATATTACAATATAAGTTATATATCTCGTGCTGAAATACCTCAATGGCAGCCTTCAATTATTTCAAGTTAGAGCTAGCATTGAAAGGGCATAGTATTGTGGGTCTATGCCTCTTTAAGGTTTCACGACTACATGTTGTAACCTTTTTATTTTGGCTAATTTATGTGGTTTTTGTTTGTTTTTTATATTTGTACAGGAGACAATGGATACCGGCGAGGATGGGGACGGGGAAGGGGGAGCCTATTCACAAAATGGCGCCCGCAGCTTCCTGCAGAGACGTCGCCACAGACGCAAACACACACGTCTGTCCAGAACCGTTGTGAATCCGGATGAGAACTTCTACTTCTACTGGCTTTTCCTTCTGACACTTTGTGTGCTGTACAACTTATGGACGCTGATTGTTCGGGAGAGTTTTCCCGAGCTTCAGAAATTGGGATCGAGAGTCTGGTTTGCCTGTGACATCTTCAGTGATGTCATTTACCTGTGCGACATCGTCGTGCAGTTCCGCACCGGGTACCTGGAGCAAGGCCTCATGGTCTATGATTACAAGAAGCTGGCTCGTCACTACGTCTGCTGCAGAGCGTTTTTTTTAGATTGCACCTCCCTCACTCCGCTCGATCTGTTCCAGTACCACATGGGCACCCATCCGATGCTTCGCTTTCCACGCTTTTTGAAGGTAACCATTGATGATTTTGTCTGATATAATAATACATTTTATTTCCATTAATATACAAACAAGCAATCTAAACCATCAACAGAATTGCTCCATTTGTACTGCTGTTATTAGATTAAAAAATGTACTCTTCAATGTTTGATTCCATTACGAACTGCTTGTTAAATAATCACTTTTGAACAATTAATTACGACATAGCAGTCAGGTATTTATATAAATAAAAGCTATTAGCTTCTAGTTGATGAAGAGCCGAAGTGTTGATGACGAGTGTTGATGAAGGGCCTAGTGTCCGAAAGCACTACACTAATGTAAGTAGAAGCTAATAGCTTTTATTCATATAAATACCTGACTGCTATGTCGTAATTAATTGTTAAAAATTGATTAAAAAATGTATTTCTCATTTTTAGAACTCGTGGCTGGAGCTCAAGGCTTCTTTTTCCAGTCACGCCAAAAACTATTGTATTTTAATGATTATTTTTATTTGTGAAAATATTTTTTTTGTGTTTGGCAATAAATAAAAAATATCAATAAAATGTACATAATATTCAAAAATACAATATATGAAATTTACTACAAATATAAATAAATTGCATTAACCTTCTCAAATATGGGAAACCCATGTACTAGAATAGGAGTAGTAATGATACATTAAATTTAGAGTGGGAGTGCAGATACATAAGGTAAGTGAGCTCATATATTGTTCGGGATCATGTTTTCTATATTATGTCTTCCAGTTGTTTTGATCCAGTTTTTAACGGCGCATTTAAAATTTCTTGAGTTTTCTATTATCTTGATGTGTACAGGAAGTAAATTGTGGAGTTCTGGTGCTAGGTTACCTAGTTGCTAGCTGCTCTAGCAGCTTAGTTGCTCTGGTGCTATCTTAAACTAAGATAGGTCGAAGTGTCAATAGAGAGAGTAAGAAAGTTCATTCTAGTTACTCACGGAATGACATAGCCTAATAATTGAACAATCAACAAGACGTGACTACAGTAAGCTTTGAAGATCAATATCTCAATCACAACTACTACATACGAGCTGGAACCCTCATCAATTATTCAATCTCCATTCATTAACGAATCATAACATAATTCTACCCAATATAACCTAGGGAACTAAAATGTATATGAGTGAAATTTGGTATTATCGGCGAGGCAGAACATCTTCCTTTAACGAGGATCATTCTGCCAATAAAAGTCACAAGCATAAATGAATTAATAACTAAATGATTTTCCCCAATTAAAAATCTGAACAAGTAATATTGTATGGATAAGGGTGAGCCTGCATTGTAGACGTCCATCAGTTATTGTAAACGCATAATAATGAATATATTCTGGCATATTGTCATACTAAATGCGACCATATCTTCACGTAAACTAAGATTAGCGCTAAGCTAGGTTTACACTATGTAGCAGAGCTACATGTAGCTCAGCTATATAGCTCTGCTACAAGTTCAAAAAGTGTCACTGGAGATCTGCCATATAGCCGAGCTATATAGCAGTTTTAAGCCTATTTTCTCAGCTATATAGCAAAAAATGAGCTATCCAAAATTTTCGGTAAACATCAAAGAGAATCTGAGCTATATCTGCTACATCTAGCTCTGGTTTAAACAAAAATTGACCTGTAGCAGAACTAGATGTAGCTGCTCTGTTCTTGAAGGAAGGCTGCCGCCGCTGTTTGCAGCTGTTTAGTGCCTGCTGGGTTTACACCAGATATACTGTACTCATTTGTTGTCAGAGTGCTAGTAGGTTACTGCGCATTGCGAGCATTTCTTTTTGATTTATATATTATTGTGCAAAGATGGAGAGTGAATTTTACCGGAGTGTCTCTACTCTGGAATAGAGTGTCTCTACTGGAATAGACAAAAATTATCCAATATTTTATTTTTCTGTGCTGAAAATATCACAGTAGTTGCGGCGAAAGCAGCGGCTGCTGCAAGAACTACCTTCTTCGGCATCTGGCTGGGAACTGAGCAGTGAATACTGGTTTATTCCAAACTAAATGTAGCTCTGCTACAAGTAATGGCATCAAAGTTAATTATAGCAGAGCTACATATAGCTCTGCTACACAAAATTAGAATTAAATCTACTTATTGTAGAGCTACATCTAGCAGAGCTATATGTAGCTCTAATTTTATGTAGAAGAGCTAAATAGCTCTCCAGCTACATAGTGTAAACGTAGCTTGATTTGATATTGCCAAAACCACAAATTTATTGGGATATTAATGTGCTAAAGTTTACAAAAATAAACCTGTGTTTTTTCATGTTTTTAAACATTTTCAGACAACTTGACAACACCACAGAAAGTAAAAGACTCGCAACAGATGGTGCATATGGACCATATTGTTCTATCAAACATGTTGAATTTTTCATAAATGCATTTTCTCGTATTTTCTAGGTTTACCGGGTATACGACTACTATTATATGGTGGAATCTCGCACTGTTTATCCGAATCTGTGGAGAGTAATCAACCTGATCCACATCTTGCTGATCCTGGCACATTGGTTTGGCTGCTTCTACTATCTGCTATCAGAAGCGGAGCGGTTCCAAGGAGATTGGGTCTACCCATATAGACCGGGAGAATATGCAACCCTCACACGGAAATATCTTGGATCTTTGTATTGGTCAACTCTGACGCTAACAACTATAGGCGATCTTCCAACTCCTGAAACAAACGCTGAGTAAGTGTTCTTTCTTTGCAACTCTTCAGAACAATATTTTCACATCTAGATAACTATCACATCAACTAAAAAATAATAATAAAATTGAATTTACATACTTTCTTATCTGATACATACATCTAAAACAGCTAATACATACATAATTTGTCTGTGCTAATACATACAAATTCTTGAGCCGTTTAAGACACAGCCTCTGTTATGTGCTGATTGAGTACGATGTATTCAATCTTCTACTCATATGATACCCATATAAATTTGTCATTGTCAACAAAAATTATTCCCGTGGAAGGACAATGTCCTATATTCATGTAGGACAATGTTACTATATTCATTATTAAAAATGAAGTAACTTGAATCAATTTTAAATTGATTGAAATAGTGTGGTATTTATTATTCAACCGACAAGCTATAGTTCATACTAATAGATACTTGATGGATTTTCAATACATAATACATTATTATTTTGATGAGTTACTTGATAGGTACTTTGATACATAGGTACCGTATTTGTTACATCCAAGCTGGATCCAGCACTAGATAATACTTCCGATCTACACTACTTTTCGATTATACTTTTCTACACTAAATTCGAAAATACTTTTCGATTTGATCTACATCGAAAGATTATCTATCAGTAATAATTATTATTGTAATAATTTGAAATATTGTATTGCTCCTTTCTTATCAAACTAATAATCGAATGAATATTAACAGAATATGCTATTAAACTATCATATTGTACTAATATTAGTACTAGAATGTACTATTACTATTATAATTGGGACAAGATTCATTGAAAAACGTTAAATATTTCTATAGAACCTGTTTGAAATACAATATTGTAATGCTTCGCTTAAAAAATCACCAGTTTTTATACTGCATCTCACTTTCACGTTGTTTCAAACATTTTTTGAATAGGAATACAATCAGTTTCATGGAATAATTACACTTTGGACCAGCTACTTTCTTCTAAATCATATCGATACAAGTGGAATTCAAACATAAAATTACAGAACAACATCTTAAATACAGCAAGGACATTCCTGGGTGGCTAAATCACTGATATGAATTTCCTACTTTCTTTGATGATTGCTAATTAAATATTCTGTTTTGCATGTATATATGAGGATTTGATCATCCATGATAATCTATCATATCATAATCGTTTAATAAATGTTGATAAATTCTTATTGAAGTTTAGGAGAGGAATGCATATATTATTAAATCAATGGAGTGGAAATCTCTAGAAACTCAAGTCCGTTGTTTGAAAGTCATACACACTACACTTTCATGAATCCAAAGTAATGAATCATAACATAATAATGCAATTACAATAGAATTGGAATATATGAGAGAGCCAAAGCTAGAATCATAATTGAGGATGGCTTGTCTCCTTCTACACAATAATAATTGAAAAATTCCATCTTGATTATAAGAAAATAGAAATGCACGTTCATCTTCATTTTCAATTTCAATTTCTAATTATAATTAAGGATGACGATGCGATACTTGGAAATGGAGGCAGAAACCAGTGGAGGATTTATAAATTAGCTGATTATTAGGAAAATATTCTATATATATAGTTTCCGTCCTTTCCTTTGGAATTCAACTCTGATGAATTATAATTGTACAAAAACAATTTCATGATGTACCGGTACTTGCTTATGCTTATCTTACAAGATTCTTGATATTTTTAATTGCCTGGAAATCCAATCCCTCAAAGCATGTTCAGTGGAAATCAAGAAGAAGTATGTGTATGGATAAAAGCATGCCTAATAATAATAATAATCATTTAATCATAATAATCATTATCATGATAATTTTGTTTATTATACATCATGATATATTTGTGTAATGCTACAAAATATTGAAACTAATAACGATACATCAATTTTACCCCATGACTTTTCCATAGTGACTCATTGAAAGTAATCATTATAATGCTACTTTCATTACTTGATTTAATTACTTTGCAGAATAAACGTCAGTAGATAAGGTTGCAAATATTTTAATAAACTTTGATAAAATCATTCATTCTAATTAGAAACTTGAGATGGGATTTGATTGGTGAGAGGAGCTCAAATCTAACTGAATGTTCAAGTTTCATGCTTTTCTTCCAACTGAGAATAATTCATAGTGATAAATAAATATTTAAGGCATGCCTGTTCAATTTTGCTTTTCAACTGAGTTCTTATAGTTTTATGAGTGTTAAAAATTGTTTCATTTCCATTCAAGATATTTCAGTTCCTTCAAATATTTTGGGGAAAATAAGTTTAGGATAATCGAAATTAATGATTAATTTTCACCTTAATTGATCAGTAATTATTTCATAACGAATTGAATTTCTGAACTTCAGAGTCAAAATATTGATGGTTACTTGTTGATTTATCTATCATTGTGAATTGATGTAACGGCTAATCGAACTAAATTTGATAACTGCCATGTTCACAATTAATTAAAATGTTGATATTTTGTCTTGGTGCACTCAAGTCGCGTTACGACGGATGGCCTTCAAATGCTCCCCAGGCGGGGACACAAATCGCGTCTCCTCCAGTTTAAAAATAACAGAGGGTCAGTATTGGACCCAGCAAAGTTTGCAATCAAATATCTTGTACTCATTCTCTATCCATTTATCAAATTTTGGTATTTTGAGTTCAGTCTCCGGTTTGACATTGAGTAGGAATACCGAACTGCTTGATCAATTAAGAAATACTTCATCTCTCACTAACATTTTTCGAACAAACTCATAAATATTTTTCACGTATTTCCAGAAAAGTCTCACTGATGTTTCTTATTTCATTCTGGGGAAAAACTTAATTCATTTTAACTTGATTTTATAGGACAATTTAAGGCTAAAAAGCTTTTAGATTCTATAATATTGAATTGTCACTAGAAAATCTCTACTTAGGATCTGCTATCAGAATAGAAATATGAGAGAAAAAATCAGATGTCACTCAACTTTTGTTTCAAATAAGACATACCCCTCCTGACAAACATGGGACTGAACTTTTTGTTAGTGTATCTTGAAATATTTCAATGCATTAAATGATCTTAGAAAAGGAAATGTTGCAAGAAACTAATATCCCTCAGTCTCATTAATAATTTCATGCATATCCTAAAATAATAATATTTAATCAGTAGTTATTAATTCCATCACAATGATCCCTTATCCTTGTTTTGAAATATTTATTAAAAAAAATCGTATTTCCTACATTTTTCTTATAGAAAAATCACTTGCCTGATTTGATAACAGATTATTGTGAAATTTCATCGTATTGTAGAATACTTGAAACTATTCCCATCGTACTAAATGAGAGCTTGAATGTTTATTATCATAACTATGAAGGTGACTTTCAATGCTAAATTGTAGTTGAGAAAGACTGAAGCATCACATTATAATTTACCGTACTCCTGGTTCTCCTTTATCAATTTTAAATTATTGACGATTACACAAAAAAATCAATAAATATTTTTAATGTTTGAATATTTCTGTATCTGTAAAAAACTTTCGCTCAGTTTCTATCAAGTGAAACACTTACATCTAATTATAGATATGATTTTTTCAACTTTAATGAACAGTTACATGAATTTGTTTTATTTAATTTCAACAAATCGAATATGATTTCCGAGCGAATCTAATGTCCCCATTCTATTCTCCTGCAGTACTGAGTGAAGTAGATACAATTCTCTGATTTTTGTAGAATTCTGTTTTATATTTATATCATCCGGAAATTGTCAAGTTATACTGACATATTATCAAGAAAACAACCCAACTATCACAAGATTGTGAACTTCAAAAGTTCTACAAAGGGTTTAAGCCTACTCACATCAAGGCTTTATCTGAATATCCATTCAACAGGGGCCTACTATAAATAGATCATCAAAATATACATATCTTTGAGACGAACAAAATCAATTTGTAGAGAACTTGTCTGATGTGTTCACAACTCACTTTATCATTTATGGCATTGAAATGTTTCATCTTTTATTTGAAGGCTGTTCGTCACCATGCAAGAATAATAGGGAAGCGCTGATGCACCAAGGGAGAATTATCCAGAAAATAATCATACCACCAATCTATTATATGTATTGTTTGGATAATTTCTATCGTACTTTGGAATTAATTTTTATTATTGAAGTTCTTGTCCAATGTGTTCGACCAGCCTTCAATAACATAATAAATTTCTCTCTTACAATAATGGATAAACTCTCTCCATAAAATACCTTGACAAATCCGTCAGATAATTTGAAGTCTTGAGCTGAGAATTTGCTTGTAAACTTTGCTGTGTCGTTTTCTTATTTAATCGTTTAACTCTATTTAATAATAAGAAAATCAATTTCACTCTATTTGTTCATTCTTGATCGTTAATGATCATTTGATTAGCAACTTTAGAGTAACAACATTACGCTACTTAGGGCCGTTTGCACAGTCAAAGCTTAAACGAAATAAAATCAGCTGGTAAATACTCAAAATAAAACACATTATAACAAACAAGACTTGATACGGATTTAATCGAGTTTAAAATGAAATTTAGTTTAAACTGTGACTGTGCAAACGGCACTTACAGTAACAGCGTTTTCTATATCACTTGATTAGTAGCTCTATAGTAACAACGTTACGTTACTTAGAGAAACAACTCTAGATTAACAGCGTTTTCTATATTGACTATCAATCTATCTAGATTTGAAATTCTTTGTTTTATTCTGATTCATAGTTTCAGATTGAAGATTTGGTGTTGAAATTGAAGTAACATAACCTACATAATATTTGGACGATTTGTGACAAAATCAGGAAATTGAAGAAGTTTTGGGCAATAGCCTGTTTTTTCTTTTCCGACTATTGTATTGTTCGCTCTATCTAATAAATAAATAAATAATAAATAAACAAAAGTGAGACCAAAAGTGTCAAACTACTCGACGAGTATGCTATAACGTCAATTGGTCACCAATCTATTGAACTTATTTATATTGTGTATACGATTTCAATCAACCCGTATGGTTCTTGACTAATTAGAATAGCAACACAATAAAGAGTGGCGCAAGAGAACAGGAAATTTTGAATGTTACAGATGGCGGCACTGTTGACAGCTGTTCAAAATTTTGCACAATTGATGTGAACGTATTGTTATTCAGTAATCATGGATCATTTGACTGGTGCGAACGTCTAAGGGCCGGTTTCCGAGCTCGGGATTTAGCTAAGTTCTAGACTTTAAACAACTGGAGTCAAAAAATTAGCTTTCCAAAACGGGGCGTAGTCGCAGTTTTTATTTTCTCATTTCTATAATTGGAAACGTTTTTCCTTGACGGAATTAAACATTTCTAAATAATTAAGAATAGCTGAAGCTTTATGCTATTTTCTCTTTATTTCATTTTGTGTTTAATTTTCTAGTTTTTTGAAATTGAATATAAACGTGACTTTGACAATGACTACGACTACGCCCCGTTTCGGAAAGCCAATTTTCTTACTCCAGCTGTGTAAAGTCTAGAACTTAGCCAAATCTCAAGCTCGGAAACCGGCCCTAATAGTTTCTATAAAACGATTTACTATCGATTCACTAGTGATAACTACTAAACAGAGAATATTTTAACAGTATAACCACATTTGATGTGGTCCCCCACAGACAACGTACGCTTCAAAACAAGGTGCACCGAACAGTACCCGTCCTACAACAATATCATGCACTGGAAGGAAACATTGGAAACACTGTCATTCCTCAAGATTTGCTACACTGTCGTTCTAGACTTTTTACAATAGGATAGTTCACTGATTCCTTTATAGCTGAACCACGGAGGGAAAACTTTATTCTTGTTGATTGATGTTCAATAACAGTTTCATCAAAAAACCTTGACTCTCAGTACCCTCCCATATTTAAAAAAATAGGGAATGTCAGAATGTTAATTCAAAATATTGATACACTCTCAGTTCCCCTGCGAATACTTATAATTTAATTTGCTATTCAGAAATTAATGTCCCAGTGATATAATATTATTTAATAAGCTGTGTCGTCTAATATACTACTGAATTTCCCTTGATCATTTCCATGAATGAGCTGAAATCCTATTTTCATTGTTCCTGTATTTATTCGTATTGTTTATTGTATAGAAAGAGTTTCATTGGTGAATTTTGGTTTGCTAACCATATGTGAATATAAATATGTCATTGAATTCACATGTGGTTCAAATTTTGGTAAACCATATATGATGTGCTTCTAATTAGTGTATGGAATCATAAATTATTCAATAATCTACAATTATGGGGGAATGTCTGGAGTAAATAGAAGAATATATTTTATAGTTATAGTACATACAGTGCGAATTTAATTGAGAATTTCCAATCCAAAACAGCTGTAATTGAAAACATTAGAATCTTCTTATAAAGTTATTAAGCGTCAAATTTCTTGAGACTTATTTTTGCCTTTTGTCTTGTCCATTTTACAGGTATATCTTCACAATCGTGAGCTATTTGATTGGAGTCTTCATTTTCGCTACAATTGTTGGTAAGTATATTCACAATTTATTAAATAGATCAGGGCTCTCCAACCTGAGGCCCGCGGGCCACATCCGGCCTGCGGATGGATTTTGTCCGGCCCGCCGAGAGTTATTGCAACAGATTTTTAAAAATATATATTTATACGCATTTTTGACAACTGTTCAGCTCTCTTCTCTTACTAGCCACTCCATTTCTTAATAAGTGTAGAATTAGCTGTAAACAAGCAGCGATCAAACATTGCGAGATATTAACAAATGGTCCCACAAGTCAAATTCCACGTACATCCTTGTAGAATTAACAATGTGGCACTTGGATGAAAAAGGTTGGAGACCCCTGAAATAGATCAACTCTCAACAATAAACAAAATATTTCTGTCAAACTTAGAAAATTTGAAAATCAAATTCCCAATCGATTTTTTACTTACACTTCTGATCGATTTATAGTTTACTTGTTGATCTCTCGAAGCTTAAAATTATACCAATTTTCTATGGAAAGACAATTCGTTACTAAACCAAATGTGTTCTCTCAGTTGATTTTCGAAGATAGTAAGTTATATCAAAATGATGAGAAATAACAAGACATTCTCAAACCAAAGTCAAATATAAATATCTGACTTCAAAAATGCTGGTTTAAAAAGAAATCTTCAAATTTCAATGTCAAATACAATATTCGAAGGTCGTCGATACCGTCGATTCTTGAAAGTAAGAAGTAATTGACGTCGTACGTGCAGACAGAAAATCGCAAATTATACATTGTCAAATACAGTTTTAATAGTGCAGGAGCATGCTGATTTTATTTTCCAGTTTGAGTGATTATCTGTGTCAAAATCTAGTTTCTCCAGATTTTTTTAATTTTTTACAAAATTGAATTTTTATAATGTACTTATTGTATAAATGAATGAAACGAACTTTACTTCCCCCTGAACACAGAGCCTCGGATTAAAAAGAATTTCGTCGAAGAGAAAATCAAAGAACTCGATATCTCGATATTCTTGTAATTATGGTTCCAGCCTGTATAATTGTTTGTATGATGTATAATAGTTTCAGTCTCCCTGAACACATACAATTGCAGAGATTGTTGATCTACTAACACTCAATGTTGGGAGTTATAATTATGAAAATGCATATAAAGCCGGAGTATAAACTATACATATTATTTTCAATATATTCAACATGTTTCAACATTTATTGATTTATTTATATTTTTTACAAAGAAGCACTGATTGGGAGAGAAAAACTAAGGATACTCCTTGTACTATTTCTCTCCCAAATTTAGATAACATTTTAAAAGTCCAAAATAGGGTTATGATTTCACTTTACTAAAATTCAGTCCATTTTCACTCAAAAACAACGAAAACTAAGATTTTCAAATTTTGACGGTTGAAAACAGAATAAAAAACAAAAATATCACACTTGAATCAACATTAATTGGAAAATTTTTGAGTAATTTTACAAAATTTAGAGCAAGAAAAAACACAACCAACTATTCAGCACAGCTGATATTTTCATACTCATACTCAATTATGAACATTTTGCATACGTTATTCTTATTTAAAATACTATTACTCACTTTGTTACAACTATACAAACTCACAACATCTCAAAGAAATTGGAAATCTATAGTCTGCAGTAAATATGTAGGCATTTGAAACTCATGATCTTTATAAGTGTTGTGTATCTGCCATACGCTAAATAATAATAATAAATCACTTTGCTGTAGTTTTGACTTTTCTTGTAGTTTTCACTTTTCTGTAGTTACAAGCTACAACAAAGTAGTTATATAGTGTTTCGTCATGGAAAACCACATCAAGTTTTATTCATTTACGATTGTATTATTTTTAGAAGATAACCCTAGTAGCCAAGATAGCCATAAGTTGTGATTTGTTATTAATTTATCGTTGAAAATGAAAAACGTGAATCATTCTGTGTAGGGCAAGTTGGAAACGTGATCACCAACCGCAATGCGAATCGTTTGGAGTTTGAGAGATTGCTGGACGGAGCAAAGACCTACATGAGACACCATAAAGTCCCCGGAGGAATGAAGAGAAGAGTGCTTAGATGGTATGACTACTCCTGGTCAAGGTGAGCTAATTCATATTCAAATTATAAAAATCTGGTGTGGTACACTCACACAACTTTCCTTGCTCATTGAACTGCAAGCCTCATTCTCAAACGAGAATAATTTAGGGGAATAACATAATGACGATTGGCGGCAACATATTTGCAACTACGATCAGACTACTGTATATGTGTATATTATAATTGATTTCAGAGTACTTTTTCCTTTGTGTAAATTGTGAAATTCGATTATTTTTTTTTTTAAAAGTTGTCAAAACAGCTGTTCTACAGAGGAAATATCCATGGTATAAATTTGAAGAAAATCGTTAGAGCCGTTTTCGAGAAAAACATGGTTTTTTAGTCATATCCGCCATTTTTCTCAAGAATATTACGGAGATCCTGAAATTTTCCCAGAAATGAGACTCATGCCAGTTGATAGGGCTTATGAATAGCTATCCATGGTATGAATTTGAAGAAAATCGTTAGAGCCGTTTTCGAGAAAACCGTGAAAAACATGGTTTTTTAGTCATTATCCGCCATTTTTCTCAAGAGTATTACGGAGCTCCTGAAATTTTCCCAGATATGAGACTCATGCCAGTTGATAGGGCTTATGAATAGCTATCTATGGTATGAATTTGAAGAAAATCGTTAGAGCCGTTTTTGAGAGAAACGTGAAAAACATGGTTTTTTAGTCATTATCCGCCATTTTTTCCGCCATCTTGAATTTAATTTTATTGAATTTCTTATTGTCGGATCCTCATGGTATAAGGACCTTAAGTTTAAAAATTCAAGTCAATCGGTTGATTAGGAATGGAGTTATCGTGTTCACAGACATACACACATACACACACACACATACATACACACACACAGACCAACACCCAAAAATCATGTTTTTGCAGTCAGGGGACCTTGAAACGTATATAAAACTTGAAATTAGGGTACCTTAATTTTTTTTGGAAAGCAATACTTTCCTTACCTATGGTAGTAGGGCAAGGAAAGTAAAAATTATAATGGGTGTTTTTAAGATGAACTTCAGGTCCCCATACTTGTCGAAAGTGTATTGAAGGCTAAATGAAAGAGTCAGTTGAAGAGAGCTATAGTGAGGTCCACGTTGTAATAGCAGCGGAGAAAGATAGGAGAACAACGTTGCCGGACCTCTGTCTTGTCAATGCCTTCTAAGAAGGTAACTGATACCGGTTTATTGATGTAATATCAACTACTGTTCATTCTCGTTTAAAATAATCAAGTATAGGCTATATTTTTATCAAGCAAGAAATTATATTTCTCAATGATTTCATAGTGAATTTTAATAATCAAGATAAAATATTTTGTTAATTAATTATAGACTATTTTTACATAGTTAAAAACCGATCTGGCAACAGAGCAAAGCGAGAAAGAGGTTGCGCTATCCGCTTTGTTCAATGATAGACAAGGATAGCACAATAGTGTTTGATTTGCTAATCAATCACTGCCATTATAACGTGGACCTCACAATAGTCGTTTATTAGTGCTGTTATAACTGTCGTTTTGTTACGTTACGTGAGAAATTATATTTATCAAGGATGAACATATGTTTTTTCATTGAGGACGTTGCCCACATTAGCTGTTAGCTGAAAGTGCGTAGGTGATTTGATGAGATGATCAAACGTCCATGTCTACCGACAGGATTTGAACCCATGGCCAGGTAGCTAGCAGACTGCAGGGTGCAATGTTTTAGTCGTTTCGGCTAACCTTGCCGGCAATTATTTAAAGCCGTGATGACATCTCGGTTAAAATAACAGACGTATCATTAGCTTCATGAATCTCTCTTTTGTTTGCTCCACAGCTCGGGATGAACTTTGGCATTCTCTACCACTTTCCTCCATTCATCTCTATCCGTCAGTAGTCTTGGACTTCCATCCTCTGACTTCCAATCCTGCCAAGTCCTTTATCTCACTATCAATCCAGTGATTTCAAGGCCTTCTCATCCTTCTGTGGTTGACCAGATTACTCCTCAATGTTCCAAGAGGCAGCTGCTTCTCTTCCATTCGATTAACATGTCCCTTCTGTCACTACATAAAAATCTTACTATGTCCTGCCCCTGTATGAGTGCATCCAACCAACAGCATCATAATTATTTCATTCTCCAGACACCATTTTCACATGTTGGACCATAGATAGATTCTTCTTTCAGCAGCTCTGAGAGCTTTATCATCTGCTCCGGTCATTGTCCAGGCTTCACAGCCATAGATAATGATTGTATCACGTTTTTGCTATTAAAAAGAACGACTAGCAGTCAGATCTGCTAGTTCTTCTAATTAAAAAGAACAGATCGTTCTTTTTAATATCAAAAAAGTGATTTAATGATAAGCAGTTCGTGATGGGAAATAACATTGAAGAAGAATAATGATTTGCATCAAGTGTCTGGTAGAACCTGACTTTCCATGCTTTGGATAGGAGCCTGCTTTGAGCATAGCAGTATTTCCAAAGTATGCTCTGTTACCTACCTGTAATCGGTCTTTTATACATATCATCAGGCTTTTGGAGTTTGTAGCTTCATGAATAGTGGAACAATTATTGTGAATTATGTGACTGTATGTGGCGAATATGTGTATTATTTGAGTCATTCAAATAATCCCATCAAAATGAACAAGCATGAAGTGTGAAATAATTTAGATCACATTCTATGAATGTGTTTTTGAGCAGTCAGCAAGAACCCTCAAAATTCAAATAATGTCTTCTTTTAGGTTGATGACACATAAACTTGAATTGAAACTTATTTTTCACATTTTCAGAGGACGAATTCAAGGAGGGGGTGACATAAATACTGCTCTAGGTCTTCTACCAGATAAACTCAAAACGGAATTGGCTCTTCATGTGAATCTGAGTGTTCTCAAAAAGGTGAGTGGAACCATAGACAAATTATGAAAGTGAAGACAATTATAACAAAAATAATGAAATCTCTTATCTTTATAAAATATGAGGCCTGGTTGCACAAAAGCCGGCTAAATTTTAACCGTGATTAATTTAACGAGAATCAATCAGAGAAAGTCTTTTTGATAAGATGGCTTCTCTGATTGGTTCTCGTGGAATTAACCACGGTTAAAATTTAACCAGCTTTTGTGCAACCGGGCCTTAATCTTGTTTCACTAGAGTGGAGCCCGCGTATTGTACTTGTGAGTTATTTTTTAATGTTGCTACTTCTATATTGTATCAAGTAAATAAATAATGAATAATATGTTGTGAATAAATTGGATTGAATTTACAAAAATAGAAAATATTGAGTCAACTTTTGAGTTCGGAAAAGCTTCCATTTTGATAAATAATAAATAAATCATTTATTGTCGAAAACATAAATATGTCATAACAACATCAGTTCAAGCTTACAGTAATACCACAATTTATTTTCATTATTATAATATATTTTTTCTTAATTCAATTGCATAGCTCTCTCAAGTCCAAAAACAAACATTAACACAAATGTATTTACAAATTGTATTCCGAAAAACTCATCTATTTTATATAAACATTTTCCAACGAGCAAATTCTTCAAACATCGTTTAAAACTCTCAAAGTCAATCTCTCTTATCTGATTAGGGAGAGCATTAAAAAGTTTTATAGACATGTATTGCCAATTCTTTTGAGATCCTGCATACTGACAGTAATTGACACTAATATATTATTTCTATGCCTAGTTCCATAACTATGTACATTACTGTTCACCACAAATTCACTAATATAGAGGGAAATGATAGAGTTGAATAACCCTACCTTCCTTCCAAATAACCATACCTTCAAAATCGAGACAGGAATCCCAATTTTCCAATCAACACTTCATTTCCCATGCTTGTGTGAACTACTCAAAACGTTTCCTGTGAAGATTGCCCTTGAAAATATGTTGTATAAATATAGAGATATTTTTGGTATGATGGTAAATAGACTAGTTTGATTTGAATGAGTATAGGTGCATACAGATATACGTGCCTCCAACATGCTCCGCCCTCGCTCCGCCCTCGCTCCGCCCTCGCTCCGCAATCGCGCCGGCCTCGCTCCACTATTGCTCTGATCATGAACGTTACGGGAGATGTTAGCTCTTCTCGCGTTCCACTCTTGCTCCCCGGTCAATCATCAATCGATCTGCTCGAGTGACGTTCGATTGCGGAGCAGAGCGAAAGCTTGTACGCACCTTAATAGAGTACAATGATAATTTAAAGAAAATAATACAACATGATGCTCATGTGAACATTTTCAATTTAATAATTTTCAGGTTACCATTTTTCAAGAATGCCAACCGGAATTCCTGCATGACTTAGTATTGAAAATGAAAGCATTCATTTTCACTCCTGGAGATTTGATCTGCCGCAAAGGAGAGGTCGCAAGAGAAATGTTTATCATTGCCGATGGAATTCTTGAAGTCATGAGGTAAATCATACATTGTATTTGATGAAAAATACTCAACAACTGAGTTGATCGATTTTCTTTCAATGGAATGCATGAATGATTTCACTTTAGCTATTTATTCTTTCAATATTTTTTGAAATAGTACGAATGACAGCGACAAGCAAGACGACAAAACTGAATCCATTTTGAAAAGAATGGGAAATGACAATTGTAGCTGTTTATAGATTGAGAAGAGAAACAAATTAAGATGAAAATGTTTGACTATTTTGCAATGCCTTTTCAAATATAGGGAAAGGTGTAACCGTACATTCAAACTAAGTTACATTTGTGATGCAAGAAGAAAAAATTGAATGGAAAATTACAATAATTGTAGCTGTTTATAGATTGAGAAGAGAATCAAAATAAGATGAAAATGTTTGACTATTGTAGAATTCCTTTTCAAATATAGGGAAAGGTGTGATCCAAATTCAAACTACTTTTGTGATTTCATTAGTGGAGTAGTAATACTCCATCAATGAAGAAGTAAAATAATTATCATAATCCCGTTTAATTCTTTGCATTATTTTGATATGGATCTGGAATTTTCAGAATCAGAGTATTAGTTGCATTAAAGAGAAACGTGAATATAACTCTCTTTATGGAAATTTACAGGTTATATAATTTACCAATTTATTGCAAGCTTATATTAGTTAATATAATATATTCCTGTTGATATTATTTATAGTGAGTTTCACTTTCAACTGTAAGTGTTCCACATAGATAAAATTAATGAATGATTCCCATTCAGCCAATGCTGAAGTTTGAAATGAAAATTATGTACTTTATAACATTTAGGTAATTCGGAAGACATTCAGGTATGTAAAGTTTTTACTGTAATACCGATGTGACAATTGAATTTTCGATAAGATTTTCAGTTGGGCTGAGATTTATTAAAATATTTATGCGATATCGTATCGGCACTCATTATTGAATTTAATTTTTCAGTGAAACTGGACGCGTATTAACCACTATGAAGGCTGGAGATTTCTTTGGAGAAATTGGGATTTTAAACTTGGATGGCTTGAATAAGTAAGATTCTACTGCATTTCTAAATCTTAAACTTCTATCATTTTTCGTCTGTGATTTTCAAAAAAAATACATCATGAATCTGAAATTCACATCGTGATTGTTCAGTGAGAATCATGAAACTATAGTGATGTCCCACGTTATATTCACGTGGAAAATAATTATAGTCCACGTTTGAAAATAATCTCAGTATACTTTTTTTCAAAAAAGGGTACTGAGATTTTTATTTTCTTTATATTTATATTAGAAGTAGCCCTATACAGAAAAGAGATAAATCACATTATGACATTTTGTCAAAGGCTAGTGGATGTTCTCAGGAGGGTTGTCTATTCATGATTTAGAATAGCCGATAGCCTATTCATTTTCCAGAATAATTATTCTATAGTGAAGTCCACGTTATAATGGCAATATTTGAACAACATTGGTGTTGCTATCCTTGTCTATCATTCGACAAAACAAATATCGCTATCCATCTATAGCTTTGCAACGTTGCCAAATCCGTTTTTACAATGTAGAAGTATAATAAATTAAGGCTGTGCAAAGGCTAAAAAAAACTTTCTACTAATGGTATTTTTCAATGTTTTTCGATGAGTATATCATCAAGCTATCAAAAATAAAAAGTTTTCTCAGGAAAACATTTTTTTTCGATCATTAATTTTTGAGATATGAGCGCCTAAAGTTTGAAGTTTTGGGACAGAACATTTCAAATTCGGTGAGAGATAAATTCATGAGATTTAGAGTATGAATTCTTCATGGTATTTTTGTCGCAACTTTTACTGTTATCTCAAGCCGATAGACCACGTAGTTCTTTCCCGTGAAGCTGTGTGACGCTCGTAGTCTCTCATACTGTGCCGTTCATACACTCTCACCTCAAAAAAACAGTAAAAATCGACAATAATCGGCTTGAGATAACAGTAAAAGTTGCAACATAAACGATGTTGCCTATACCATGGGATATCTACTTACGCTATTGTTTCTCTATGATAGAGCGTAGTATTTATGAGATGAATAGTTCTAGCCTGGTCCTTCCTCTGAAGAAGAGCTGGTGTTGTTTCAGATTAACAAGCCTAGCGCTTATTTCACCTCATAGAATATGAATCAGAGGTAGTACTGTTACATGAAAAATTCCCAATTACATTTTGCATAAATTGTGAGCTTCTCATTGTTTTCAGACGAACGGCAGATGTGAGATCTGTAGGCTACTCAGAGCTGTTCAGTCTTTCCCGTGAGGATGTTCTGGCTGCCATGACGGACTATCCAGAGGCTGAGGCAATTTTACACAGCTTGGGAAGAAAAAGATTAATGGAAGCTAGGAATGTGAACAGGAATTTGAGGAACCTGGGTATGTACCAATAAAGTGTTTTCTTGTTTGGTACCAATAAATTCAAGTGGTATAATATTAGATTTATTCTCACACAGCTTGGGAAGAGAAAGATAAATGGAGGCTAGGAATGTGAACAGGAATTTGAGGAACCTGGGTATGTACTAATAAAGTGTTTTCTTCTTTTGTACCAATGAATTCAAGTGGTATAATATTAGATTTATTCTCATTCATATGCAAGATAAAGTTTCATTGGTTATTCTTGGAAATTCACATGTCAAAGTTAAAATCATGTTTGTAGAGCTATTCTAAAGAACTTTCGAGCAATTCAAAATGTTTCACCGGAACACACACATTCTGACAATTACTACACCACTCAAATATTAGATTATTCTCTGAATTGGGGATCTATGGAGAGTATTGGTTATTTTCAGATGAGAAATATTATAATAATTGAAAAACGTATTTCATCATGAATCCACATCTATTAAATCAAGTCAAACTTTTATTTGAATATGCGACGTGTAATATAGTTCATGAATTTAGCCTTTTCTTATTTTAATTATTTTTTCTCCTAGATAACCGAAATGAGAAGAGCTTTGGAAGGAGTTTCTCTCCGGATCCACATAATAGTCGGGCCAGTAAACGGATAGTGCAACGGCTTAGAAGTGATGTGAGGGGGCTTAAAAATGTTCTCAGGAAGAGTAGACGAGGTGGAAGGTAAGATAGATAAATTATTTTTTTATTACAGATAAACAGAAGCACAATACAAGATGTAATGTTTTTGGCGTGGTTAGAATAAGAAAAGTATTGAGCTCCAGCCACGTGTTCAATCATTACATTATTAATGAATCATACATAGTTATTTAAATTCACTTCTAATTTTTATACGAAACACTATATTTTTCAGATAAACAAGCTCTACATTGTACCGACTCACTTTTCTGCCACTCAAACTCTTTGTATTGTCTCACTCCTGTTCAGTAATTTATTATACTTAACTCTTTCTTATTTAAATTCTTTTTTGTCGTACTTTTGTCGTACTGCACATAGCATTTAACTGTATTTTGTCACGCTGGTTTATAAGTAAAAACTCTGTATAATTTTATAATCATACATTTTTACATTTTTAAAATTTTTACACTTATCATCTCTACATAGAACATATACATTAATGTTATAGTCCAGTCAAATGGCCGTTTTTCAGGGAAAAGGCCCAAAAGAATTTTTCTTGTCGGCTCAAATCATAAGTTGTCAAGACAACTTCAAGTTTACTGAAATTTATTAAATGAGTACATATTATTTACAGGTCAAAAGATGAATCATTGGAACTGCAGCCGCTAACCAGTCTACAGGATCAAGCTGCCTCAAGCTCTGGTAAAGGTTTACTGAACAGAATGCCCAACGTTTGGAGTGATGAGACATCACAAGAGGACGAACCAACTGCAGCAGCATCCAATGATGGCCAAGAAGTTATTGGAGCAGGCTTACCACTTCTTCAAAGATTGAAACTCCTCCGAGAGAAGGAAGCTGCTCAGGCTGCAGCAGCAGCAGCAGCAACAGGGGCCACAAGTGCTGCACCAATTCCTTCGTCATCATCCTCCACGGCACTAGCCGATGACAAAAAAGACGTTGAACCAGGACATAGTCAACTGCCATTGCTGCAAAGATTGGCTCAACTAAAAACCAAGGATGACAAACCTCTAGTCCCTGAATCTAAGACTTCATCTACAACTGTCAGAACTCAACAAAAGGCCACCCCAATGTCGAAAATATTAAAGACATCCAAAGATGATGGGAAATTCGGTATCAATATCAGTGATAAGCCTGACAAAGGGAATGTAACTTGGAGTGGAGCTATCCCGAAACGTTACAGTACTGATGAATCACGCCGCAACCAAGAGACTGATACACAACCTACATTAGAAATCAAACCAAGACACATTGAGCAAATCTCAACTGTTAGAATCCCATCTGCTTTCGGTAACAAAACATCAACATGGAAAGTACTGAAAAAGGTTGCTATTCATGACCCTCCAAAGACTAAACAACCTGTTCCACGACCAACTGAAGGTTTGCCAATTGATGATGAACCACCCACTGGTCAATCAGCTCCATCTTTCTCACAAGCTCAGAGTCAACCAGATACTGATAAAAAAGATGGAAGAGGCCAAGAAGTAACCAAGAATGGTGACCAAGAAACTAGTAGCAAGGGGAAAGGACAAGTAGAACCTCAATTTGCTCAAGCCAAAAATAAAGCTCAAACTTTATCAGTACAGTGTGACGACTATTTCAAGCCTAGCTCCATCAATAGAAATAAAATCGGCATAGATGCTCATGATCTACCGGATACATCACAGAAAATTGGTCCCAGCTCAAAACTAAGAGTCAGATTGGTTAATAAGCCAGAAAGTGGTAGAATGCGCCATGCTCAGTCTTGCGATTTTCCTCCAGGAACATCAAAGACCTGTAGCTTCGGACAAGGAAGGCAGATGATTTCCAATGTTCGAATGCAGAATAGAACAGACAATGAGCAGGATACACAGGTCAGGAGTCAAAGTTTGGATTCTTGTGGGTCTTCAGTTAAAGAGGATGGGTCTAGAGCAAAGAAGGTTGATGACACCGCAGGTTTTGAGACTCGACCTGAAAGTTCCAATCTGCAGGAGAGCAGCGAAGATATCGAACTATTCAATAGAGCTAAAGCAAAGTCACCAGAAAGTAACGAGACTGCAGAAAGACAGAATTTAAAGAGCATCTTGAAGAAATTGTCATCATCTTCACTCCTACAAGGTAATAGCGATGAGGATAATGGCGCATCTCCTCCCGTCGCGCAGAACGGGTGTGAGTTGAAGAAACTGATGCGTGCACAAACAGTGGAAGGATATGCAGCTCGCCATAGCAAGCTCACAAAGAGTGTCACATTCAACCGTGACACGTTGCAATCACCCCCTCACGAAGATAGCACTACTCCAGGCAGCCAATTTCATTTTCCCAAACATCCAACCCAAATTTCTCAAGAGGAAAAGCGAGAAATTCAAAAACCAACTAGAACAGAACCTCTGAATGATAGCACAAACGAATCTGAAGAGTACGGCGATGAATCCAAAGTATCAGCTATAGATGATTTGCAACTAGGGTATAAGATGATATCTGATCAACTGACCAACGAAGAGAACGATCAAAATGAGCACATATCACCGAAATTGATTCAGGGAAATATCATTGAAAAACCAATAGATAAGAACTATTTCCGTTCAAGTCCATTGCTAATGAAACGAATGAGCAAAGAAGAGGAATGCTTCGGCGACGTTCTCTCGGGCATAAAACATGTCATTCAAGACCAATTGGTAAGTAACGAATTCGTAGAATGATAATATAGCTTAGAATGTTATACGGAAAAGCATTATACATTTTCAGAATTTAAATCAATGTATTTCAAAAAATTATGAGAAAGAAATTGGATTCTGTTTCTGCATGGGTTCAATGACACAAAACAGATCAAGGATTTTTCCAAATAAGGATTTTTTTCGAGAAAGTTTTTATTTACAAACTATATTTTAAAAGTGAGGAGTATATTCAATTGTTATCAAATTTCATTCAATGATAATTGAGGAGGAATAGATTCAATATAGTTAATTTGTTAAATTAACTTGTTAAATAACTACAAAGTTTTTTATATTTCAAGATTCAAAATAGAATGGAGTTTCTACTTTCAACAATTTCAAAACTTCTCAAAGTCCATAAATTTATATATAGGCTACATTAGGCATTTTTAATATATATGGATTTAACCCAGAACTAGAACTGATCACTTTATTAATAGGAGATTTGCAATGCCTCTTATAATAGGATACGCCTCAAAACACAGATGATCAGCCAATGACCAGTGAGCAGCATCCATTAAGAAATATTGATCAATCAAGAACTAACAGTTGGAGATGATCAGCCATTTTTAATGTTTTTTAACTACTCCAACCAATCAGAAGCCAGCGGCTGAATAACGTCACAACACAACTGAGCATTGGCCAATCACACTGGTCTTCGAACTTTGGCGTTTCAAGTTTTATAGCGCTCTGCTATTGGTTATAGTTTTATTTGAAGTTACAATTAAATTCATTCCACAACTAATAAAAACGCGACTTTTGTGTTTCGGAATTGGATTTGCGGATTTGAGCAGCGATTCTATCCAAAACTCTATAAGTCTTCTAGATTGTTGGTTTACAAATAATATTTATTGTGTTGTGAGTGACAGACTAGTATGGTGAGCTTAACCAGAAGAGTAAATGGTCATTTCTAATCAAAACCATAGAGAAAAGAGAGCATTTACGCTATCTATTGTCTATGTCAAAACTAGATATAAATTATTATAACATGATTTTTCTTTCCTTTCTCAACAGGAAGATTTTCAATCGAAATTTCTCAATAAATTTAATGATTTGGAAATGGAAGTCAAGAAGAGAGATGACATAATTTGCAGGTTGCAGACAAGGATACAAGAGCTTGAGGAGGTTTGTATTCATACGAGGGTCATTCCTTTTCAACCTATGATAACAAGACAAATGGTATATAAAATATACATTTTTTTTAAAAAAGTTACTTACACTCTTATGATTATTCATCAACATAATTGCCTTGAAGGTTGAGGTATTTGTCATACCAGTGGACCAGCTTAGCAAAATTATCTTCATAAAATTTTGTCACCAAATGAGTGACGTTGTGACGTCGTGGCTGTGACGTTTTTTTGGAACTCCTCGTTAGTTTGGAAGCTTTGCCCTCAATGTTATGTCTCGAGTTTGGAGAAAAGGTATAAGCTACTAGTGGCCAAGTAAGTGTTTATGGAGTATTATCGAAATTATCCATTCAATTTGCTGAATAAGTCGTTTGGTTCAAACCAAACGTCTTCTCCAGCAAGACATTTCAACTGACGTCTTCAATTTTCCGATACCATTCCTTCACAAAAAAGTTCCAAGACTTTTTGGACACCCAATATATGTAAAAGCAGCCTCGCTTTGTAATGCAGTTGATCACAAACTATCAACATTTTAAAATATGTATAATATGAATGGATAATGTATAAATAACATGCCCTTTTCAGAACGATCCTCAAGAGAATGGCGACAGCTCAGATAATGATCAACCATTTTTGGTACGTTTTAGAAATCATATTCAATTTTCATTTTTATCAACATATTAAATTGAATCTCCCCCATTAATACACAACTTTCTAACATCTCATCTTATACCTTTGTCGATTTCTCAAACATTGAAATTTCAAAATTTTCATCAAATATAAGTTAATATCATCCAGGTTTCAGTAATTATTGAAGCTTGTCACATCAATTCCAGACTCCAGAATACTGTAGATTGACAATTAGTAATAATAGCAAAAAACAGAATGCTTGTATTAGCAAAATCCATTTTGCATCCTTACCAGAAGAGAGTTAGCGCCTACAACTCAAAAATAGACTATTTTGAATTATAATAATAGTAGGTTATTATGTCGATACTCTCCGAGGTATTGCTAGCAATAGCTATAGGTAGCTACCAAGCTCGACAGTTGGCACTGAGACCCATATTTAACTGAATGGAATATAATACGTAAATACGTATCATGTCTACACTACTTCTGAAGCCTTTTCAAGTCTTAAGTCTTTAGAAGCATTACTTTCCATTGCTTAATAAAGTACAAAAAATAGCCTTTAATACAATATTTGAGATTACGTTATTCTGAAAAACAATTATTCATTATTATTGAATTATCTCATTATCTCAAACGGTTGACACATGATAGCACACGTTTACTTGTGACATCACTTTTTGAACCTGTTTTTACGAATTGGGGTGCGACTGCCCCAATTATTATCTTACTTATCATCGAGCCAAGCACAGTCTAATACTGACACAATATTCGGATTCCTAGAATAGTAAAGCTATCATTTTGTTGCGGAAGTGAGGTAAAACAAAAAAATAATTGCAAAAAGAGACAGAAAAGAATTCGAAATCAAACAATGTTTTTATAAGAGCGTCATACTCTCTACTCGGTACTACAGTATTGATTACTTTGTGATCCTGAGAATATTGAATCATCATATGGAAAAATCACAGCCAACAAGAAGTTACTTATTTCACTACGCTTGATGGTTGATAAAAGTTGCAAACAGTAAAAGCCACAGAGTAACAGAGTAGCCTAAACTAAAAGATACGAGCCCACGTCACATAATTTCATACATTACTTATTCCAATTTTCATCGATGTTTGCCTTAGCATAAGTGTATTTTATCTAAGTTTATCCTTATTTCAATGAAATACTAGATGAGTGTTATATAGTTTGATTACTATCCACCTTTTCAATGTTTATATGATCTGCGCTGTCTATGTGATATTTGTTTTATGTTGCTTCTTGGTGTTCAGCGAGGCGATTCTGTGGATACGGTTATCCGCTCATCACCAAAACTGAGTAGCGCGAGATCCTGGGAGGAGCCATTGGAAGAGGAATTTGTGGAAGCTGAGGAAGAGACTGCGGGGATTAGAAACAACGTACCTATTATACCCCATGTACCCAACGTACCAGTACCCAATGTACCTCCTCTCCTCACCATGTGGGGAAGCACAAACATTGACATAGAGCCTGGCACCTCAAGCAGCTCCAGTGAATCCGGAGAAGAGATCGACTACAGCACAGTACCCTACAACAAGAATTGGGAGGTGGAGATGCTGGCTGAACAGCTAGACCAGAGAGCCAATGAGCCTCAGCCCGGCACCAGCGGCGTCAATGTCAGGAAACGCCACAGTTTCAGCGGTCACCGAACTCCACACGAAGACCTGAGAAGCAAGAAGAAACCGCTGCAGACAACTAAGTCTCTGGATGAATGCAATGACGGCTCTGGAAGGTTTTCCTCCCTCTACCGCAGCATGTCCATAGGCAATCTCCATTCCACCCTCATGAAAAATCTGGGCAGCTTCATCTGGGGCAATGAAGACAGCACTTCGCAAGACACCATACCCACCATCTCTCAAACCTGTCCTTCTCACAGCACTTCACCACCACCTGACATTTAAATGAGCTCTTGCTCATCTATTATTTTATTTTAAATTTTATAAATTGATAGGCCTAAAATAATTTGAAACGTGAAAAGTCCCTAGAGATACTCGACTATTTTGTTAACACAAGTAGAATTTCGAGAACTAAGAATAGATGTAAATTTGGAGAAAAGTGGAAAATAATGATAGTTTTTTATCGGGGGAAAGAGAGTGGGTGATACAGAGTGAGAAAGCATTATATACGATCTATAGAATTTGTGCTTGTATAATCTAATGTAGCCTAATTTATGTGAAAATGTGTATTTCTAACTTTTGTATTCTGACATTCATGTAGGTTCAACTCTTAAAAATTAGAAATGTGAAGCATTTGTGAGTGACAGCGCACAATCATTTATATTGGATCATAACAGGTGCGGCATGCATGCTTTTTCAACTATTTCGACTGAAACAATTATTGTATTATCCGATGTGCCAAAACAATAGTGCCATTTATCAACTATGTATGTAATCATTTTTTAATTCTATCAGTAATGAAATAGAGGGTGGTGGCGTGTAACAACTGAAACCCGCGCGTTTCTATCCAGGCAACAAATCATTCTATTCATTTATTCTATTATTAGTTCTAGTCTGCTGTAATCTCATTCCTAGAAAAGGGAGTAGAGAGTGGCTCTGTTTTTGTTCAAGTCATCAAGATCAGATGAATTATTATAATTATTGTCACTATTTATACATAATAATTTATAAATTTATCAGCAACGATCAAGAATTTTCTATTATGATTCACTTTCATTCAGAGGACCACTATGGCACGTTTCAAAGACTAGTTTGTAGTTTGATTCTAGACCAGAGGTGGCAACAGAGGCTTTTGCGGGATACGTTCGGCTCAAGAAATTGGATAATTATATTGGAAACATTCAAAAATACAAAAAAAGCAAGTTGTAAATCTTCCAGAACCTAAACCTCTACAACAAAAATGGTTTTCGAATTTTCTTCTTGAAAGCTAGAAGGGATCAAAACAGTAGACTGAGAAGAGAGTCCTCAATGTAAAGAGAAAACCTCTACTTTGTTTTCATAATTCAATATCAATTCTATATATCATAGTTTATATTGTTAGTGATAGTAACGTTTTCACAGGGTTATTCGTGTTCTTTTTTTTTTGAAGAGAAAGTAAGAAGATGAATTGGCTTTTTTTATTGGTCACACGCTCTAGACTACTTTTCATAATAGTTATTATCAAAGGTTCTATCGAGGTAATAGTGGTGTTAATCTCCTAAAATAAAAAGGATTAGTTGACATCAAGTAAAGTTTCATGAAGTTACGAGGGCAGTCGGAAAAGTTTCCATGGAGATAGCAACTCTCGTGAACAAGAGCTAGTGCCGACTATTTATTCCTGGCTATCCTAGTGACTCATTTACGCTCCTCTCTGACATTCAGCCCAATCGTGGCACTGCGTCTCATGACGTCATGAGTTCACACTCCAAATACCACTCCATTGAAATGTTCATCTTTCCTCACATCTGCCTGCCGAGCATGCAACTCCCCCCCCGTATCACCAAATTTAATCCAATCAATTGACTACTTGTTCAAACATCTAGTTTCAAGGTTTTAAGGGTGACTAAGTTATTGTCCAGTTCATTTCAACTCAAATGTTATTCCTTTGCGTCCCATTCATCATTATTCACTCAAATATTTTACTTCATATTTTTATTTTCCATTTATTCATGTTATTTTCTCTCATTTCTAACAACTCTTTATTTTGCCGAGGAGCTGCCGGACGAGAATAGCAGACCTAGCGTCCTAAGAACCCAAGGTGCTAGAGTGGTAGAACCCCACCGAAAATCCGGGTTCCTTTATATCCTTAATCCTTTATATTACACATCCTTGTTGTCTCACCTATCCTCACAATCCTTCCACTTTAACCTTTGACCTAGCACATTCCCTCAAAACACATAGGCCTACCGTACTATATCATTTTATTTATATTTTATTATTCTTACCCCATTTCTCTGGTTTTGAATTATGTAACTCAATAATTATTAATGATCATTTTTATTCATCCAAGGGATTATTTTCTCATCACTTTTATTTTTTTCACTTCCCTCTGACTCATGTCAATTCAAATATATTTTATTATTCTCACCCCATTTCTCTGGTTTTGAATTATGTAACTCAATAATTATTAATGATCATTTTTATTCTTCCAAGGGATTATTTTCTCATCACTTTTATTTTTTTCACTTCCCTCTGACTCATGTCAATTCAAATATATTTTATTATTCTCACCCCATTTCTCTGGTTTTGAATTATGTAACTCAATAATTATTAATGATCATTTTTATTCATCCAAGGGATTATTTCCTCATTACTTTTATATTTTTCACTTCCCTCTAACTCACGTCAATTCAAATGATTGTATCACTTAATCCGATATGATTCAATAAAAAACTCTAGTGCCTGGCAACAAGCTATTAGTTCTTTATTCCTTATTCTTCATTCATTTATACAATAAGAACATTCTCAAAATGATAGAGAGAGGAAAAATAAGGTAACCTTGTGCTATTCCTCTTCCAAATTTAGATAACACATAGTCCGAAATAGGTTAAGTCTTGTAGTTCTCCAATTCACAACATTTCCAGTCCTCAAGTATTTTCACAAAGTAGATTTTCAAATGTAGAAATGTAGCTTCAAAACTAAACATAGAATAAATATTTCACATTATTATAACTAAAATAGGAAATATTCACATATTAAAAATATAATTTTGAAGAATTACCGAAAAACAAACTTAATTCTTAAAGCACAGCTTATCTTATATTAATTGAGTTCTAATTAATTTAATGCAAAAATGAAGTTGAATAATCAAGTTCTAGTACTAAAATAAGATGAAAACAGGAATGTTTCCGGAAAATTTTCAAGCAATGCCACCCAGCCCGCTTTGCTTGAATTTTTTATCGCTTTCTACTAAGCGGTTGCCGAAATGTTTCTAGTTTCACCTCGGCTCAGAAGTGCTAGTCAGCTTTATTCAACTGGTCTTGAAAATTATTTGGAATTAGAAATTTATTGCTGGTTTTAATTCAATCGAACCAATATTTGCATATCAGTACCTCACTTAGCTTTAATTTATTTCAATTGATTTTAATTCATTATCATCAAAGTGTTAATTTCTTGCTTATCATGATTAAGTGTTTGTCATTAGTATTATCAGTCACGGAAATGTAAAAATTATCAAATATCTCCATAATTATTCGATAAATACTCACTCAATTTTCAGCCATTTTGGATGTGCGGTGTTCTTGCTTATCATGATTAAGTGTTTGTCATCAGTCTTATCAATCATATAAATGTAAAACTTATCAAATATCTCCATAATTCGTTAAATACTCACTCAATTTTCAGCCATTTTGGACGTGCAGTGTTCATTTTACAATCATTCCAGTAAGTCGATATCAGGTGTTGAGTGCTGAAATTTTACTGACTACAGTAACTAGTAAAATATTACCAAAGAGACACACCAGCTCATGCTCACGTGAGTTGTCAATATTGTCATTGAAATAACTTCATGAACATCACAAAACTAGGTGCTAATAACAGATACCAGAGAAGATGTATTTTTATTTTCATGATGCCCCCCCTTTGACAGTTCACTGATTTTTAGCTCTGGATGGCAGGATGGGTAGTAATGTACCCAAGTATCATGTGCGCCAAAATTAGTATCAGTTTCAGTGTGTAATTTATCAGTTCACGCCAAAACTCAAATTAACTAACTGCTCTCTGTTCATAGTTTTCATTTGCTAATAGTAATGTGTTTGTTTATAATTAAGCTTTATTAAGATAGTAATGTGTTTCCATTTAAACCATTATTCTCTTCAAATTTAGTGTGGCTTTTCCATACAGATTCAAAATTCACGTCTGGGAAAGTTCAGTTTTGTTGATATCATTGCCACCCCTGTTCTATAATCAATCTGACAAATGAACTTGTATCTAGTTTAGAACTAACATAATGTGAAATTCATTGAGAAATTACTTTAACGATATCAAATTTAATTTGTTGGATGAATTATTCGTATTTCAATAGATGAAGACTTAATACTAGTGGAAGTCATTTTTAAATGAAAAAATGGAATCAACAGTGGACCATAGTTAAAGTTTTATAAAATCATATAAAGCTGATTGATTTTACGAAGTGATACTGCTAACACTTCTTTGTGCATTTAAATGGTTACTAGCTTAGTTTCAATTAAATACTATCATAAATTGATACTCATCGTTGTAATGAGTAGTGATTATTAATGATAATTTTCATCGAGTCTTTTAATCATACTCCATTAATTTCTTATTCGATTAATTTATAACAATGGTTTTGATAGTGATCAGAGAATATAGTGTTCGAAAAATTGTTTGTCGAGCAAATAGGAAAACTGTAAATATGCAACAACTAGAAGTGAGTCTTATACTTGATTCTATTACTTAGATTTAAGTTTACTTAGATTAAGTTACTGATAATATTATAGTATGCACAAAAATAATTTACTTCTAAGTTATTTGTTATTTTTAGGAATGAATCTTGAATCCTTCTACACATCATATAGAGCTATGTATTTTTATATTATGATAAAAATTTAGATTGGATATAGAGATGTATATGGGGCCTAACTTGATTATTCTGTTAGAATTGTTATAACATGAGAGAGAGATAATTCAACCAAGTCTCCTGGATTAGAATGATATGGATTTGATCAGATGCTATTCGTGAATATTGGATCTGCAGATTATTAGGTAAGAGACACGTCGTTTAGATCTACATAGCTCTAAAGACTATTATATTGAATTACATTAGCAGAGCATAAAATATTTAATTGCATCTTGAATTCAGTCTATATTATATCGGATATTTTAGAAAGTGAAGATTTTTCTATTAAGTCAGTCTGGTTTCCAGAGCAGTGGAAGTCGAAATTCAATTTAACATCAATAAAATCTCCACAAAAGTGCAATAATTTCCATTTTTTCCACACGAATCAGATTTTACATTTGAATTAATAAAGTCAAATAAAAATGAAGTGCTATCATGTTATTTTTTATTGTGAGCAATCTTTATTATTTATTATTGCAAAATATGTTAGATTCTGAATTTTAATCAATGAAGTCTAAAGATATATGAAGCTACTTGGTCAACTAAAAAATCATATTATCTTACTCGATTTCTTGATCATAACAATTCATCATCAATCTTCTCTATCTGTACTCCACATATGTATGTACTCTCTATCTGTATGTCGCATTCATCAATCCAACTTCATTCACTAAAATCTCGAACACTATCTCGTCCAAATAAATATTATGAATGTTAAACTATGTAAATGTCAATGTGAACAAGGTAAATGTCTCTCTTCATCTTGTATGTATTTATTCATTAATTCAGTGTTACATAAAGAGTTTCATTACAATGAATATTTCGCATATACATTGCTATCTATATTGATGTTGAATGTTTGCAAGCTAATAATTAAGTTGAATATTCAAGGTTATGATATTATGCTGAATAATTGTATAAGTTGTTTAAAATGATATCCGAAATGGATCATCTAATGGAAAAGAATCCGCTTATAATGTTGAGATAGTTCTCAACATTTGAATGTCACAGTTACGTTGTAAAGTGTATAATTATTATTCTCTGTGTTCAGACTCATCGCAAAAGATGGAATTTGAACATATATGGCTATTATACTCATTAAGAAAGAGATTTATAGGTGTTGAATGTTTACCCATGCAGTTACCAACTGTTTTGATGTTACCCATCCTATTCAGTTCTACTGCTAGATGAAATTGCTTAGATGTTAGATTCGGATTAATTGTTGTGAAGAAAATAGATAATAAGCTCCTCTACTTATCTCATTGTCTGTCTTGTGATGTTTCCAGTGGAATTTTCTGTAAATTCTAAGTGTTAGAAATAATTATTTTTGAGTATTTTATTATTGTTAAAATTGGTTTGTAAATTTTATTGTTCTTTATGTACAGATCCATCATATGATGACGTGATCTGTACATATGGCTATCACACGCAAGTGCTTTTATTAAAAATTCAATGTTTAAACCTTGATATAGTTACCTAATATCTAGATATTGATATAAATTCATAGTTATATCATTGCTAGTTGAGATTGTTGGAGTGCTAGATTATAATTCTCTGTTGTGAATAGAGTAGTTAAAAAAAGTACATGACTTGTACTGTAAGTTATTTTTCAACTCTCAATTTGATTGATAGTTTAAACCAAATCCCTCCTCTTCTATCAAAATCACCAAACAAAAGTTCTCCAGGTTATTTTTATAGATAAGTTACACTCTAAACTTTCTATTTAGCTTTCCATCATTATTTTCTATGAAAATTTTGCTGCTGGGTCATCACATACAGTTAGTCTATTACTATCTCTACTGAACATATATCTTTTTAATAAACTTTTCAATAGTATAAAATATTATTCTCTTATTATGGGAATTGAATTCATCATTATTTCAAAATCTACAATGGGAGCAATATATTTATTTGAAATAAGAAACTATAGCTGCAATGCATACACAGCTATGGGCAGGAAATACAATTTATTATTGATTCCTATTTAATTTTAATTGAAAATGTTAAATTATTGTTTTAAAATTAGCTCAAAGGAAGACAGATTGCTTTAGCCAGTGGCGAAGCCAAAGGTGGGGTGTTAATGATTGAATGAGGATAAGATAATAAAATTAAGGCAAAAGATAATTATGAGACAAGCCCATGACCAACACATTGGTAGACGAAGTAAGGTAGGAATTAGCATTGATAGGAGTAGCAAAACATTTCTTTTTAAAGTATTCACAAAAAATGTTATATATTTTTTCTTGTAAGCTATCATCTCCAAACCCAATTTCTCGGACTTTCAAATACAGGGAAACCCATGTTCAAATCCATGTTACTCTTGTATTGATAAAACAAAATATGGATTAATAACTATGTTATTAATATACGGTAATGAGCTATTAATGAATGATTGATATTTGCATATTCATATGAGTGGGAAACCAACTCTGAATTTGCATTTGAATGTGTCTGTGGAAACTGAGTGTGTGACTTTTTCAATTTGATGGATGTTGAGATACTTTAGTCAGAATGATTGCGTCTTATGTACAGTGTGTAGTGAATTTATCGTGACTCTCTATTTGAAATGAATTTTCTCATTATTTGATGTTACTTCGAGCACAGAAAATTTAAACATTCCATTTTTCTAGACGTTTATTGATTATTCAAGTAATTAACATTCGAATATAATATGAGAATGGTAATTATCCTTATAAATTCTAGTTTATACGTTGATTAAATTATAATATTATACTTTTCGAGTTCTTCATGAATGTAATTTTGACATAATATTCTCAAACACGTTACAACATTTTTTTATAAAAACACTTAATTTTCATTTCAAATACTCATTTGAAGAGTTTGGAAAGCTGCTTATTGGATTAATGTGGAATTTTGCATGTTACATTTGACAAAACTTTTAAGCTCAGTGTTGAATGGATGTATTCTATGCATTACTCTTTTATGGGTGTATTATCAAAAGATATTAACTGTATTTCAAAAAAATTGACATTTACCATTGTTCAATGTGAGAAATCTATATTATATTGAATATTATAATATATCTATCTATGCAAAAAGTTTTCTTATTTATTACCTTATCCACTTCGCGCAAACACCAATAAAATTGTAACAGTATTTAATACTAACAAAAATATTGAAAATTCAGCATTAGCAGACATCAATTCGATCCTGGAATAGTACGTGATAAAGGCACATCTGTTTGTGAGTTCTTCAAAAATAGTAACTACATAATATTAATTTACAATCAAAGAGTTCATTCTCATTGAAAAATTAATTGTGATTTTCAATTTGAAATAGGAAATTGCCTGTGTTACCTCACGGTTCAATTGATGATTTGTACTTTTATTTGAAAAAATTGAAATTATCAGTTTAAGGTTTTGAATGACAATATTTTTGTAATATTCAAATCTGTTCATTCATTTTAGAATTTCAAATCAAGATTTCTGTCACTCTATAGTGAGGTCCACGTTATAATGGCAGTGGAGAAAGATAGGAGAAGAACGTTGCTGAACCTCTGTCTTGTCAATGTCTTCTATAGACGGTAGCTGATACAGGTTTATTGATGTAATATTAACTGTTCATTCTCGTTTAAAATAATCAATTCAATAGTTTCATGATGAATTTTCATAATTAAGATGAGATATTTTGTTAATTAATTATTAATTCTACATTGTTAAAAGACGATCTGGCAACAGAGCAAAGCGAGAAAGAGATAGCGCTATCCGCTTTGTTGAATGATAGACAAGGATAGCAATACCATTTCTAATCAAACACTGCCATTATAACGTGGACCTCACTATAGTCAGCATAGATCCACAGAGAAGAAAGAGTAGAAATTCCTTCTACTTTGTGATAGATTAAGCTACTTGGTAGGCTATTGTTCTTGATACAAAACATGGATATGCCACATTGATTGGTTATGTGGTCGGCCCAGTAGAGTGGGTTTTCTTATAAGACGTCTGAGAACTCTTGTTCCTCGGCAATATTTTAGAACGTCCTACTTCGGGTATTTCCAAAGTTTAATTCAATATGGGCTTATTCTATGGGGCGGAGCAGCCAATACTAGTAGGGTGCTGCTTTTTCAGAAAAAAGTAGTGAGGCTTATGGCCAATGCTGACTACCTCGCTCATTGTCGTCCAATATTCGTCCCGAAGGAGGTTATGACTGTGTTCAGCCTGTACGTCATGCAACTGCACAAATTATTATCATTATTTGATTGTCACCTAGTTTAGCAACTAGCAACTACGAGCCAGGAACTTCAATGAAAAATATTAATAAAATTCAACTTCAGGCTTATTAAACTAATAAAAACTAATAAATAAAATCATGTCACATTTCAAATTTTCAAACAAAACAGATTTATTCAGCAATCAATTCAGGTCAAGAAGGCATATTCAATTTTTAATTTCAATATTTGGGAACTTGCTAACTTGCTGCAACTACTGTAGGTTTGGGCCTCGGTCATTCTATGAAACTGAATTTTGAGCTATATAAGAAAACAACAAGAGTTTGGCACTCACCATTTTAACAATATTCAAACTTGGACTCTTCAGAAACACTCTCATACGATATAAGAAAACTCACTATACTTGAACTCACACGCATAAATAATTTCCTGATTCTTCTCCTACTAACTCTATAAAATTTGATTTCCTATTTATATAGATAAAAATTACTGATAACTGAAATTTGTCAATTTCAAGCGTCTACACAATTATTGTATCAACAAAGCCTGTTATTGTTCAAGTTAATAATATTGATTGAGAATAGTCGTTTTGATTTTATTAGTGATATGGAAGATAATTATAATAATGTTTTCTAAAGAAATACAGAAAGTAGAGAAAAAAGTTTCAGTTATGTTACATTTGAGTTATTGTTTCTGAACAGATATTATTGTAGAGAATTGCTGAAAATCAAGAATATAATATTCAAATTGGAAAGTAAATTTTAATATTATGTCAAGTTTGAGACTTGCTAAATGTTTATATTTTTCTGACTGTGTTTTCTCATGGCGTTAAGGCTTTTAACTGAACGCTAATTTATTAAATATTATACCAGAACTTTTGAATTATTTGTGAAGGAAGATCCATTAATTCTGATACAGAGAATCAGTAGTTTAAAGATAGAAATCTATATGAAATGAGGATTCAAATAGAATGAGAGAATTTAAATAATCTGTAATCAATAGATAACTCCTTTTTTAGCTTTTGATGAATTGTAGGAAGAGTTAGAAATTAATGCTGCTGTAATACATTTATTTACAGCGGTTCATGTGTGACCACAAACCAACTTCATGTTTCACCCCTTTAAAATCCAGCTTTAAGACACAACTTCATACCATCAAGGACTCCACGAGCAAGGCATGTCGTAAGAGGTCCCGAGGATGATACCTGACCAGAATTGACGTAAGACCGTTTCGGGAGACGGAGGTTCCGCATCGCAAGATGACTTCCCGACATCATCAACTCAACTCTTAGAAGAAAACGCCGAAATAACAAAATAACATCGAAAGGAAACACCATCAACAAAGTGCAGTGCAGTGAAACAAAGAGTCATACAAAAATGTCAATCAAAGTGCGGGTTTGAAATTGGTGTATGGGGTTATCGACGAAATTTGGGTTCTTTGGGTTTTCTGTTTTGAGTTTTGTTCTGAAAGAATTTATTAATATTAATTATTAATATTTGCAACTGATATTATTTGGTTTGGTGACGTATTAATATCTAACGTAAGGATAGTAATGTGCCCCCAGATCCGACGATAAAGGTAATGTAACATGTTAAATTTAATATGATTCTCATTCTCTTTCGTGTCAGTATTGTTGATATTTTGTTTTTTTTAATATTGTAGTGTTAAAATATTGAACGGTGATTAAATCAGGCATGGCAAAAACTTATTGTAGTTTTTCTGACTAACCCGTTCGCCTGCATGAATTGAAATAGTATAGACTCAGATTCATTTTCTAGATGTGCTGGCCTACTTTCCAAATTCTAAATTTCATTCCAAATTATCTTTTTTTATTATCTTTTAAAAGGTGAGGCACAAGTTTCAGAATGAGTTTGTAAGTCTCGCAAGTGATTCCTGCATGTATGCATGGAATATAACATATATATATATATATATATATATATATATATATATATATATATATATATATCACATAACGGAAAACACTTAAAAGTTTTATAATATGAATTGAAACAGGATACTCATGACACAGATAGATTAAAAACACTTAAAAACTTACATTATAAACGAAAATTTTCGAGAGCTGGGCTCCCTTTGTCAATCAAACAGGAAGTGGTGCAGATTTGAATTCCAATCCAATGGTCGTGACCACAGAGACGCGGTAGAGATGTTGTGTAGACCATAGAGCACAGACAGTGCAGTACAGACGAACGGAGGCGTACTGATTGAAGGAGTATTATGGGAGTAGTAGGTGGGTCATTATGAGTTACAAGCGGGAGATTTAAAATTTGAGTGGGTTATTTCAAATTTAGTGAAATGGAATGAAATTTATTTTTTATTTTTATTTTTATTGAAAATTATTTATTAAGGACTTTGACTTTGAAGCATTGGTCAAAGTTCTTGTTGTGCTCAGAGCCATGGGTAGGGATGGGTAGGGAAGTATTATTTTTAAAGAAAGCCCTGTGATTGTTGATCCTGAGGTTTAGGGCAGTGGTGGTTTCACCTATGTAGAAGGCAGGACAGAAGTTGCAGGAAAGCAGGTAGATGCAATTTTTGGAGATGCAATTACTGGATTGATGGATTTGATGGGTGTAGTTGGAGATAGGACTGGTAAAGGAAATGGAAGGATCAGTGATAGGGCAGGTTTTACAGTGGGGGCGTTTGCTGGGTAGGGTACCAGGTGGAGTTGGGATTTCATCAGAGGTGAGTGATTGGTTTTTACTAAAAATTCTTTTGAGGTTGGGAGGCTACTTGTAAATGAGGGTGGGTGGTTGCTGAAAAAGGTGTTTGGTAGAGGGATTGGAGGAGATGACATGGAACAGATCTTTAAGGACAGGTTTGAGGTTTTTGATTCCAGGGAAGTAGGTGGTACAGAGCTTTGGAGTTTGTGGGATTTGGGAATTGTTTGTGGCTGTGTTTCTTAGTATATCTATAAAGTGGATGGAGTCTTTGTGATGAGATGGTAGGGAGGCAACAATGGGTTGGAGGTGGAAATCAACAAGGGCAGAGACTCGTTCTGTTGGGCTATTTATGCTTGAAACAATGGGACGACCAGGATTGCCTTCTTTATGGATTTTTGGAAGAAGATAGCAGTGTGGTGTGTTGGGAGAGTCTGGTGATAGGATGATGATGTCTGAGTCCGAGAGACCTTCAGATGGACAATATTGCATCAGAAATTTGAAGACTTTCTTTTGGATTCGTGGAGTAGGGTCAGAAGGCAGGAGTTGATACAGTTCAGGATTGGTGAGTTGCCGGTTGGCTTCTTTGATGTAATCAGTGGTATTCAGTAAGACTATGGTTAAGCTTTTGTCAGCTTTAAAGATGAAAATACTGGGGTCAGAGTGAAGGTCTTTGATGGATTTGAACTCTTGGGGTGTGAGGTTGGGGGTTGGATTGAGGGATTCAATGAATTTTCTAGAGCTGACTTTGTTGAGGAGTAAATATTGCAGAATATTTGAACAGGGTGGTTGGCTGGGAGAGACTTGGGTTCACGATTGGATTTTGGGGCAAACTTTTTGATGATTTGGTCAGAAGTAGTCGAGGGGGGAGGGCAAGAAGGGTCAGAGGTGTTGTTGCCACTGAAGTATATTTGCCATCTGAGATATCTAGTGAAGTGAACAGTACCAGAGATAAGGTTGATGGCATTGAGTTTGGGAGTTGGGGCAAAAGAGAGACCCTTGTTGTTGAGGACTGATTTATCTGTAGGTGAAAGGTTTCTTGAGGATAGGTTGAGGACAGTGGGATTTCCAACGTTTTCTTGATGGATTGAGGGTGATGTAGGTTGTTGGGGCAAACGATTGGGTAAGGAGGGGGGAATGTGGCAGGGTGGTGGTAGGTTCAAGAGTAAGGCAAGGCTGGGTTTGTCACTGATGAGCGGGGGGGGGGGGGTTGGTAATGTTGGAATGATGCATTTAGAGAGGCATGTTATTTTGGAAGTGGGATTTGTACAGGAAAGAAAGTTTTTCAAGATGAGAGTTTCTGTTTTTCTCTAGAACACAATATGATTTTTCGAGGATCTCATCACAAATATTGGATAGGGAAGGATCATTGTGGAGTTTAATCAGTTTGATGTAAGACAGAAGTCGCCCAAGATGGGAGTTGACAGATAGAGTGTACAGATCATGAACAATATCAAGAAACTGCAGTGAAATCTGATGTTAGAATTTGAATAAAGGTGGGTGGAATTGGGGAGAAATACCAGATAGTAGGAGTTGTATTGATAAACAATTCGGAGGTATTTGAAGAAGTTTGCAGGAGAAGAGGAATTCAACATGACTAATGTATTTGGAGAGTTTTTTGGAATGGGAATGAATTTGTTGGAACCAGTAATTGCAAGCAACGTTAGGATGGAATTGTAGCATGGTGTTTAATGTTGAGGGGAATGAGAGAAGGGATAATGAGTACTATGTAAATGTGGAATCAATGAAGTAAGTAGGTTGGGATAGAATCAGTTCAGGATATATCAACAATTACAAAGCAAGATAGGAATTGGTAGAGAGAGCTAATTTACTATAAGGATAGAAGTTGGAGAATATCAGGATGAAGATTATTATTATTTCATAAAGCAAGGAAGTATCCCTGTCATTTCAAATATTCAATCTTGGCTTGTAATGTTTGGTCATGCTTCTCACTTCTTTGTAGAAGGCTCTGTCATCTCTCTTCTCTTACAAAGCTTCTATGTTTTCCAGCTGTCTATTATTTAATGATTCTCTTTTCTTTCGTCTACATGTTATGCTGGCTTCTCGTCGGCTGTCCCTATAATTATCATAGTTCTGTCTTGTCCTTCTCTGTAGCATTCTTTGCCTGTCTTCATTTCTTCTTTCAATCCTCCTTCGGCACTCCTCATCATACCACTCCCCTTTTCTTGTTTTAGGCTCTTCACCAATTGTTTCTTTAGCATCTTCCACTATCGCCCTTTCCATGCCCCTCCAGTGATATCCCAGAGAATGTCTCCAAGTACCTTGATCAAGCTTTTTCTCCAGCCTCTCTCTGTATCTCTCACTTTCCTGAGTAACCTTCAATTTTTCAGAATTTCATCAGATTCTTCTTTTGTTCTGACATCTTTGTTGGTTAGACAGTCTTTCTCCCACCTTAACTCTAACCAGGAAGTGATCTGTCTCACAATTTTGTCCTCTTAGTGTTCTAACATCAATCACCGATGATGCATGTCTTTTATCAACTAGTACATGGTCAATCTGATTTGCCTGATCACTTCCCGGAACAGACCAAGTTCCAAGGTGGATTCTTTTGTGTTTGAAGCAAGTATTTCCAATGATCATAATTATTACAGGAGGCTGCAAACTGTGTCAACATTCTGTCATTATAACTTATTGTTCCATCATGCAATGAAAATTTTCCTGCCACATCTGCCATGGAAGTTTCTTGGCTGACCTTAGCATTGAAGTCTCCTAATATCAGTTTCATATCATATTTTGGAGACTCTTCTATATTTTCCTTCAGGATGTCATAGAACTCTTCCTTATCATCATTAGGTACTTTTTTCTTCAGTGAGTGCATTTACAGATACTATTGTGATGTTTCTGAGGCAAAATGTAATTCTCAATTCACAAACTCTATCAGATACAGAGTCGAATGCTGAAATGTGCTATTTTAGTTTTTTGTTTATCATGAAGCCCATTCCAAACAGTCCTGTTCTAGTCTCCAGTCCACTATAGTACATTGTAAAGTTCTGTTCGTCTATTCTGCCTTGGCCCTGCCATCTAATCTCTTGCAGAGCCACGATATCCAAGTCAAGCTTAGTCATTTCCTCTGCGATTTCTATCATTTTACCTGGTCTAAGCATAGTCTGAACATTCCAGGTTGCCAGCTTCAGATCTTTTTTTGCTGTCTCCTTTGCCCTCCCTGCGCATCTCACAATGCCATCTCCCAATACTGTCCCCACCTGGAGATCCGAATAGGGGACTGTTTTACCTCCAGGAATATTTGTTGCATCAGGACCTGTCATTCTAAGAATCACCGTTTGGCTTCTTTAAAATTTGTTTTTTTCAGTGTAGAGTCTTGAGTTCTATGACCAACCCCCAATTTGGAGGACCAGAAAAGGAAAAGGGAGAGAAGAAGAATATGGCCAAGGGAGACCGACAGAAAGAGTGAAGTAAGAATGGCAAAAAGCTAAGTCAATGGAAATAGTGCTATTCTAGAAATTTGAAAGTTCCAAAGCATATGGAAGAGATCAAAGAAGGGAGAGGGAAGAAGAGCTTGGGAAAGTGGTCCCATTAGTCGCCTCCTATGACAGACAAGCCGGGATACTGTGGGCCTATTCTGGTATGACAAATTGCTGAGTCAGGTGGTCAACTCAGAGCTCCTCCAACCCACAGGGGGCCCTTACTTTTTATTATATTCCATTATCATCTAGATTAATAGTTGTTATATTATTGCTATCACTGTGAAAATAATTTATTTTCTTGCACTTGCACAAGTTGTTTGTTTAAGTTATTTTGTTTTTTGGGAATGAATGTATTACAAGCCTGTCATTGTCCACATTCCACAAAGTAGAAGGATCTTCTCTGTGCACATTCTCTAATGTGTCAAAAGTGAATGCTCTTGTATGTATGTAGGGTAGGCCTACATACAGAGCTGTAGGTGAGTATTTTGTCAAAAGTTTACTTTTATAATGCCAGTTGAATAAAAGCACGGAATAAGGAAACCAGTAGTAAAAGACAATATTCCCAGTAGTTCCATTAACAGTAGATCTCGCGCAGTTATTAAAACACAGTCTCCTCCGATAAAATGCCATGCCATGGAGAGAATGGCGTTGTTAAGTAAACTGAACAGTCTGAGTTGAAAGACGTGGAATTTCAAGGGAAATAGTTTCTGTTGCATTGATTCTTATATTAGATATTGGTTGCATGATTCAGAGGAATTCAGTCCCTCTCAATTAAAGTTAACCAATAAGGCTAGATGAAACTAAATTTGTTCAATTATGTTTCAAAAGTAAAAGTGAAGGTTGGGTGGGCGGTTAGGTTTTTGCTTTTAAATTACATTATAATGTTGATATTATTCAAAATGTTTTGATAAGATAAAACAAAAACTTTGACCAAGCAGCTGATCTGAGATGAAATAGAAATGTCATCCTATTGAAATTATTTGTTCATATATTCTACTCAATCCCGTTTCTAGCAACTTATGCTCCGAGCAACTTATAAAGATGTCAAAGTTTCTGGCGGAGAAATTTCTCGGCCACTATTTTTTATAGTTATGCCAGAATTTTAGGAGAGGCTCGCTGTAGAGCTGCTCCTTTCTACTGCGCAAGCATAGTATCTGTTTGAGTAACACATTCCTTGGAGCAGTTTGTTACCTGCTACTTGGAAAAATAACTTTTACTTTGTTTTCATGAACCAGTGAATGAATGAGCATGTAGGCCTGCAGTCGGCAGTCATTGTGAATGAGTGAACAAGTAAAGCAATTATGTCTGTGAAATCATCTAATTTTAATTGTACTTCATGTAGAAAACAATTGTCCACTAATTATAATTTACAGCAGCATCTACAAAATTTCCATAAAAGTAATAGTCCTGCGAGAGAAGGAGCAATATGTCCATTCGAAGACTGCAGAAAAACTCTAAGCAGTAAACATTCAGAGTTAGTAGGACACTTGACACAGAAGCATGAATTTCAGCCATCAATTTATTGATGAATTCACGTTTGCTTCTGAAGATGGTAAGATGTAGTTATTGATGTAGAGAGTTGTTGACATGTAAGATGTAGTTGAGTTGTTGTCAATCTTTAAAACTAGTGACCCGCTGGGTTGAGAACTCACTCATGAATAGTTGTATTTTGATCTTTGGAATCCGCAACTTTCAATTATACAGAGTTGGTGAAAATTATGGAAACAGCTCGAATCATTCACTTCACATGAAAGAGGAGATTCTGTTCTTCAAATCAAGACCAATTACCATTTTTTATCATTTAGGGTTACCGAGATACACAGTTTTGAATATATGAATTGGCCATTTTCTTTTGTATGGGAATATGAGTTGATATACACTCAAGAAGAAATTTTCTATATTTTATCAAATTTCAATTTCGATTTATTCCAGACAACTTATTTAACATAGGTATTTAAAGTCTACTATGAGCTGGATGATGATGATGGTGCTAGAGATGAAGAGTGAATTACATTGTCACACTTATGTGATTGTTCTTTCACATGATGTGTGATTTTTTATAATTGCTGGGAAAATATCCAAGTTGTATAGTTGTATTACAATGCGGCGCTTCCTAACAAGATGGCGGATTTTAGCGTCAGGGTACTAGCCAAGTTTCCGTACTGTATGTATACTGTGACATGGCTGCCGTCCAAAAAACAGTGAACTCTAAAGTAACTGGAACGGGCTGTCCAATGCTTAGCTACAACCAAAAGTGTGTAAGGCGGAGTGAGTGAGACAGACAAACCGTGTGGGATTCCCTTCTCTCTCGTACTCATACATTCAAGCAGGCTGTTGCAGCTCTTGAGTACGATTTTTCATTTTTAAAGTTTAAAAACGGATTTCAATGAGTATTAGGGCTATTAGTATTAGATCACAACCTTTTCTCTTGTGATGTATTTGTAGTGAAATGCGTAGAATTGAATAAAATACGACCGAAAAATGGTGATGTATTGTGTTGCATTTGGATGCAAGAATGGGCATGTTAAAGGAAATGATATACCATTTCACAGGTAAGTCAAACATTTTTATTCTGTTAATTAATTTGAAGAAATCTTTTTGTTTCACATACATTTCCAATACTTCTTTCCATATTGATCAGTTTATTTGACCAAATTTGGTTATATTCCTAGTAAGTTATACCGTACTGTGATAGTTTCTATGTTTATTGAAAATTTCGGCCTACTTTATAGCATCTAAAATGAAAAACATAGTTGAAGAACAAATTAATCCTTATTCAAAAAAGAATAAATAATATCTGATGCAGAAATTGTGAATGTTTCCCTACAAAAACTATCATTCATTCTATCACACATTCTATGTATGATGTAATTTATGGATATAAATTTGGTGTTAAGCATCAGCATATAATAAATATAGTATATTTATCATAATATTTGTATACGGTATATTATGTAGGTACAGTAGGCGTATCATACATTTTATGTATAATGTATAATATAAATTTAGTGTAAGTAGCAGCATATAATACTAATAGAATCTGATAGTATAATACTATAATCTAATAGAATCTATAAGTACGAAAAAATAAACATTTAATGAATTTTGTATAAACACAGCTTTACAATAATGATTAATAATTCTGTGTTATCATCATGAGATGACATAATTTATTTTAGGTACCTACTTTTATTTTGAAAAATATGATATTGCTATCAGCTGAATTGTAATTAATTTTTGAAATCTTCCCATTTCAAATAAATTTAATAATCGTTCAATTTACAATTATAAAATAATTTTATGTGTATAATTATATGTGTAATATTGTTTATATAATTTATAATTATAAAATAATTATTATTTAGCATATTTTACTGTTTGCTTATCATATGGTCATAATTATAATACAATTGATATAATGTTTCTTCATAGATTTCTTTGCATCATTTCTGAAACTCCCACACTGATTTGAAATGTTATCAGAATACCTGGTATATTGCTATCATTACATAATTTAATAATCCTGTGTTATTGAATCATCATAATTTATATTATTTACCTACTTTTATTGTGAAAAATATGAGATTGGACTATGAGCCTGTTTTTTTATTCCCAATCATTTCATGACAGTTTATATTTGTCCTTGTTAAATAAATAATACGCTTCTCTTGAATCTGGCCCAAAGTTATTCCCATGCTTGTGAAAAGTTGACAATACTAAAACTACTGCAGTCACAAATAAAAAAATTCTTTTCTTTATTAATATTCAACCTATTTCATTATTTTTGCTCTCAAAAAGTTAACAATGAACTGCTTAATAAAGGAAAAATAACGCTTCCGTGGAATAAGACATACAATATAGAAATAAAATAGAAATTGAGACTGTGCAATGCATTCTCCCATAAGAGCCAATGCGTAACAAAATGAACGAATCCCACAGCAATGCGGGTTGCCTATCTTTACCAGCTGCCTCACTTTTTTTGTGTTGCTAGTCCATTCCAGTTAGTTTTAGAGTTCACTGCCAAAAAAGCGACTTTTGGTAGGAGGGGTGGGGATCCACTCCTAATACTCTATCCTCCTTGATGTGACTGGTCTAGAGGTACAAGTTTCGATTTTGACATAAACAGGTTATGATTTCGTGCATTGGCGAATCAGTTGCAGTTCCACTGAATGCCAGTCACAGCTCATTAACAGTTATCATAGTGAACGGAACTGCTCTAACAAATACGTTATCAGCGCATGCGCATACTTTACTATTCTGGAGGAGCATTTCTACAGCGAGCCTCGCATGGAATTTCTAAAGCACAAACCACTCTCGGTCTCAGACAGCACCGTATCGCGCATGCGTTAGTAACGGTTTTTTCTCGTTCCATTCAGTCAGTTCTTTGAATGTAATGTTCTTTGTGATGATGGTTACCGAGCACTGTAACTGGAGCCGTCATTAAATTTTGATGATGATATTATTATCCAATGATGATTTATCATTAAATTCGATATAATATTCAACATATTATCATCATTTCATTCAATAAAAGAAAGAGAACTTTTCAATAATATAATTAATAAAATATAACAGTTGTTATTTAACTAATGTTAAAAAAACACTACAACTAAGTCAGAATATTGTCATTTCAAAGCAAAAACCTAACCCCCTAACCTCCCCTAATATTTAAAACATTAATAAACATAAATCTTGGTAAAAACCCATAATCCCTTCCAGAATATTGCAACTTCAAAGCAAAATCCTAACCCCCTAACCTATCTTTTCACCTTTGAAATATCAAAAACCATAATTCTACCTGTACCCTAGCCCTTTCCAGCATATTGCAATTTTAAAGCAAAAACCTAACCTAGCCTCATGAAACATTAGTAAATATTACTTGAAAAGACCCAACCCCTAACCCTTCACATTCAATACTTTGGATTTTGAAACAAACTCCTAACCCCCTAACCTATCCTTTCACCTTTGAAACAACAAATAACATAACTCTACCTGGACCCTAGCCCCTTCTAGCATATTGCAATATCAAAGCAAAAACCCAACCAATCCTTATGGAGCATTATTAAATATAACCTAAAGAAAACCTAATCCTTAACCATATTTTGTCAATTAGTTGAATTTCTACATTGTTGATAAACGATGTGGCAACCTTGCAATGCGTGAGAGAGATAGCGCCATCTGCTTTGTTGAATGATACACAAGGATAGCAACACCATTGCAAATCTCAACCGGCCATTATAACGTGGACCTCACTATAGATACTCAAAGAATACTTTTGAATAACTATGTGATAACTGTGACCGTTGCTGGCCATTACTCTGTATCTGAGACAAAGAGAAGCTGCTATTTTAGCGACTCCCCCAGACCACCAGGCGGGAAGCAGTGAACTCTATACTAACTGGAACGGGCTGTCCAATGATAAGCTACAGTCAAAAGTATGTAAGGCGGAGTGAGTGAGACAGGCCTACCGTGTGGGATTCCCTTCTCTCTCGTACTCATACATTTAGGCAGGTTGTTGCAGCTCTTGAGTACGATTTTTCATTTTTAAAATTGAAAAACGGATTTGAATGAGTATTAGGGCTATCAGTATTGGATCACAACCTTTTCTCTTAAATATTGTGATGTATTTGTCGTAAAATGAGTAGAATTGAATAAAAACACGACCAAGAAATGGTGATGTATTGTGTTGCATTTGGATGCAAGAATGGGCATATTAAAGGAAATGAAATACCATTTCACAGGTAACTCAAACATTTTTAGTCTATTAATTAATTTGAAGAAACCTTTTTGTTTTACATACATTTCCAATACTTTTTTCTATATTGATCAGTTTATTTGACCAAAAATAAAACAACAAATTTGGTTATATATTCCTAGTATATGGTGATAGTTTCTATGCTAATTGAAAATTTAGGCCTACTTTATAGCATCTAAAATAAAGAAACATAGTTTAAGAACAAATTAATCCTTATTCAAAAAAGAATAAATACAAATGATTAATAATTCTGTGTTATCATCATGAGATGACATAATTTATTTTAGCGGTACCTTACTTTAATTTTGAAAAATATGATATTGCTATCAGCTGAATTGTGATTAATTTTTGAAACCTTTCCATTTCAAATAAATAATCGTTCAATTTACAATATTATAATAATTATTTAGCATATATTACTGTTTGCTTATCATATGGTCATAATTATAATACAATTAATATAAATGATTCTTCATAGATTTCTTTGCATCATTTCTGAAACTCCCACACTCACATGATTTGAAATGTTATCAGAATACCTAGTATATTGCTATCATTACATATTCAATATTCCTGTGTTATTGAATCATCATGAGTCCACATAATTCATTTTATTTATCTACTTTTATTGTAAAAAATATGAGATTGTTATCAGCTGGATTGTAATTGATTTTTGAAACCTTTTAATTTCAAATTGTTCATTTTACTCTGGTAATTATGTAGCATATTTTACTGTTTGCTTATCATAGTCATATAATATAATAAAATGTTTCTTCGTTATTTGCTTCATTTTTGAAACTCCCACTCTTATGTGATTTGAAATTAAAAGGTTTTAAAAATCAATTACAATTCAGCTGATAACAATCTCATATTTTTTACAATAAAAGTAGGTAAATAAAATGAATTATGTGGACTATTCTACATTCATAGCCTGCTGTAAGTAGGCCTATATTATTAAATTTATTTAATTAAACAATAAATCATAAATCCTGCCTTTAACAATAACAATAAATCATATAATCCAGAAAACAATAGTATATCCTATCAAAATAAACATAAGACTGTGTTTAATAGTTTCAATTAAACACAGCCCTCCTTTGGACTGTGTACGAACAATATTCGGGATTGGAATAATAAGGACTATGAGCCAGTTTTTTCATTCCCAATCATTTCATGACAGTTTATATTTGTCCTTGTTAAATAAATAGAAATTGATAAATGATACGCTTCTCTGAAATCTGGCCCAAAGTTATCCCCTTGCTTGTGAAAAGTTGACATTACTAAAACTACTGCAGTCACAAATGAAAAAAATCTGTTCTTTATTCATATTCAACCTATTTCATTATTTTTGCTCTCAAAAAGTTAACAATGAACTGCTTAATAAAGGAAAATAACGCTTCCATGGAATAAGACATACAATATAGAAATAAAATAGAGATTGCAACTGTGCAATGCATTTTCCCGTAAGAGCCAATGTGTTACAAAATGACGAATCCCACAGCAATGCGGGTTGCCTATCTTCACCAGCTGCCTCACTTTCTTTGTGTTGCTAGTCCATTCCAGTTAGTATGGAGTTCAGTGGCAGTGGCAGGAAGTTGTGCTTAGTTTGCAGCTTAAACCAGAGAGTGCTCTAGTTGTTGCTTGTTGGCAAAGACCTTAAAGAGATAAGGTCTTTTATTAAGGTCTTTGCTTGTTGGTAGCAGAAGAGACTCTTGCCACTTGGACTGACAAAAAGTTTTAAAATTGGCTTGTCATATATAAGGTACCTGTTGTAAGTATAAAAAACTACATTCTTATTTATTTTAAACTATTTCTACTTAGCCTACTCGTCGCTTACGTAACTACAAGGCTAGAACCATCAGGTGATGAGCTGTTCAAAAGCGTACACTTCAACCCGTGTTGAAAACCCTATGTTGAATGGAATTTTTCGTGAATAAACGTTAATAATTCAACTGATAATCACTCTTTTCCAATAAAGACTTGTTATTTTATTTTTCAAATTCAAATTTTAACCTACATCATACATTTCAAGGGTGGTAATCATTGAATTATATTAATATTTTTAGTTATTGGTTACCGGTAACCAATTTGTAGGTTACTTGTTTCAAGATAGCTTATTCAAATTCAAACTTACTTCTTTTACAAAAGTATCAAGTTTAGCAGAGGCATGGTTTATAAATAAGAATTATCATGTTATTGAACAAAAATAAATTATAAAAACATTGTTTATGAACTAAATTAGTTTCTTTCTTAACGAATTTAAGTACGATGTATTTACGGTTGCGCTCAACTCTATTCTGGAGTTTAAGACTAAATTCATTATTATTTCAAAACTTTCAAGTAAAAAAGTGTTGATTTTAAATCGTGAAGGATAAATATTATATATATATATTATCAAAGCTTTTTTAGACTTAATATGATTCATGGCTGGCATACATTTAATAGACAATGAGTTACAATTTATAAAATAGTACGTGTACCCTGGTAGGTCTACAAAATTAACTGTATAGTTTAACACCGTAATTTTTTTATGACATTTACAATCATGAATAATATTTCAATTGAACTACTGCATATACCTATACTTCAAGGTTTAGAATCATTAAACTGCCAGTAGTGTTTTGAATTACGGTATGTGTTTCCTCTGATCCCACAACTGTGGGTAATTGATATTAAATTGATATTAAAGATTGATAAAACACATTCTTTTGGTGTAGCGACGACCGTTTAGTGCTAGTGTTGTACATTCTCAAGCCAAACAGAAACTCGAAACGGTCGTCGCCACACCAAAAGAAGGTGAGTGTTTTTTCACTTTAAAGTTATCAAAATAAAATATAGTTAATGTTCAACCTTCTAGAGGCGCACTAAGACACTACCTCCGTAAACGCACGGAGGTGTAGTGACTGAGACCGTAATTGAAAAAAATTTCAAAGACGACCAATACGGTATGCGCTTTTTCAAGAATTGACAGAAAAATGTTGAATACAAGTTCAGCTATATGTTCTAGAAATTCAAAATAACTAAACCGTATTGACTTCTATATCGCCCACAATAGGCGATTTTTCTGCTCTTACCAGAGTTTTCTTAGCTTTTTTAAAAATTCAAGAGAAAATTCTTACGTTTGGTACAAAATTTCAGGTAGCTTGAGGTGTAGTAGTTATGTAGGCTATTCAAAGGGCTTAGAAGGTGTGCTAGAAATTGGCGTTTCCCAGTGTTCATCTGTGTTTTATCAGCATTTTCAAAACCAAATGAGCAGAAAATGTTTAAATTTTTAGCATATGAAATAACAGTTCAATGAATGAAATGACAAATTTATAGCAACACTGAATTGGGTTATTAATTGCGCTATAATGATTCCCCTGCCGTTTAGCAGATAATCTTAACTCAGCTGGGGGACTCTAGCCTTTGCATGTTATAAGAGACCATCATGAATATTAATATATTTTGTGCAAGAGCGCGCTTAATTATGCATAACCAAGCGTGCAGACAAGAAACGTACAATATCTGGAAAGAGCAAAAGGAACACTCACACTGAAAGCGTGCTTGGTTGCGTTCAGTGTGAACAACGTGTTTCAATAGCACTTTTCAAATTTTGTTTTCTTGGTCATGCATGATTCGACGTAAATTTGCACATACCCATTCAATGTGATCATACAATTATTCTCATGTATCAGGATATTATTCATATTATTACTGTTGTGACCAAGAATAAATCTTTCAAGTAGTATCCTACCAGAGCGTCAATAGACATATCATTTGTTCTAGCGCTATTGAAGAATATGCATAGATTTTTCATGATATGACATGGTCTTACATATGATATAAATATAAAAACTCTGATATCTCGCTCTGCAAAAAAATATTATTTACTCTGTATCGATCAGCCATAACCCATAAAGAACACTTTACTTACTTACCGGTACAGTACTTACTTCCTCACGGTCCTGGATCGGGGAATCGTCAAATTTTCAAATAGTGTCAAACTCTCTTTGTTAAGAGTAGAAACAGATTAGATAAAAATGATTCATGTAAGATACTGGATCAGGCTGAATATTGAAATCCTTTACTGAGTAAGCTAGCAGTATTATCATTGATCACATATTTTCGTTTATAATAATATTGTTAGAGATACCGTAATGTATGTTCTGTTTTAATACTAAAGATAACCTACACTGCAAAATTTTTCAATTTCAAGCCATTCTTGTTATGATTTGAGAAGAATTCTTATTCCAATAGTGACTTATATAATAAAATGAGTGCTGACCTTTCGTGAGCAGACTTTATACTGGCACGTGTCCTTTGTCCCCTCGGGAGAAGCACAAGTCTGTGATGTGTCCTCTGTTTCTATTGGACTTACACACTTGTCTGTCTTCTCGACTTGTTATCTCTCCGGTCGACGTGTTATCTGTCCTTTCATGAGCTGCCTTTATACTGCGACGTGTCCCTTGTCCTCTGAGGAACAGCCTCAAGTCAGTGATGTGTCATCTGTTTTTTATGTACTCATACACTTGTCTGTCTTCTCGACTTGTAATCTGTCCGGACTACGTGTTATCTGTCCTTTCATGAGCTGACTTTATACTGCGACGTGTCCCTTGTCCTCTCAGGAACAGCCTCAAGTCTGTGATGTGTCATCTGTTTTTTATGGACTCATACACTTGTCTGTCTTCTCGACTTGTAATCTGCCCGGACGACGTGTTCTCTGTCCTTTCATGAACATATTTTATACTGTGACGTGCCCTATGTCCCCTCGGGAGCAGCCACAAGTCTGAGATGTAACCTCTGTTTTTTATGGACTCACACACTTGTCTGTCTTCTCGACTTGTAATCTGTCCGGTCGACGTGTTATCTGTCATTTCATGAGCAGACTTTATACTGCGAGGTGTCCCTTGTCCTCTCAGGAAAGGGAACACATCGACCGGACTAATTACAAGTAAAGGAGACAGACAAGTGTGTGAGACCATAAAAAACAGAGGGCATCACAGAGCTGCTCCCGAGGGGACAAAGAGCACGTCGCAGTATAAAGTCTGCTCATGAAAGGACAGAGAACACGTCGTCCGGGCAGATTACAAGTCGAGAAGACAGACAAGTGTGTGAGTCCATAAAAAACAGAGGACACATCATAGACTTGTGGTTGCTCATGAGAGGACAAAGGATACGTAACGGCAGGGACACACGATCCGGCGACATCGCCGTCCGGCGTTTTCGCCGGACCCGGCGGCAATTAGCATTCAGAACACACGACAGACGGCGAAGCTGCCGTCCGGCATAATTATTAGTTTAATAACTGACCTCTTGTTTCATGTTTGTTTAGAAAATGATATTATTCTAGTGACTTAGAAAATGCATAACTGTTGGGTTGCCACGTTTGTTTAAAAATGAAGTAAATGCAGTATACACTTTGATTTTCTACCTACTACACTCAGAAAAAATATTGTCCCTGGGCGATTCAGTATAGTCTGTTCAAGCAAAGAAGACATTCAGGCAAGATGGGAAAATGACTCCAGCTCGGTCAATATGTGTTCAAGAATTATGAATTTGGTATAAAATTGTAGGAAACAATCTGATTTACAATTGAGGTCAAATTTATAATTTTTCAATCAATATTGACCGACCAGGAGTCATTTTACCATCTTGCCAGAATGTCTCCTATGTTTAGACAGACTACCTACTTTTATTCAATCACAAGAAAGGAACTATAGTTTCTATTCATTGTTTAATTTGATTGTAAAAATAATAGAATTTATTGATAGAATATCCATTAGAAATCTTGCAACTCTTCTAGAGGGACAGAGGATTATTCACGATCTGTGCTAAGTTGCGTTATTTTGTACTTGTTAAGTCAGTAGTGAATTATTAAAAAATCACCTGATCATTTTTTTCTAATGTACTGCTATAGCAACTGACTTTAATCAAACAAAATCTGCAACTAAACACAGACCGTGGATACCCCTAATATTGCACTACAAAATAATATACTATTGATTGAAAAAATATCTTAAATATCATCAATTGAAATAAAAGTTCAAAGAAGTTGAAATTTTAAAAAAATATTTATCAATATTAAAAAATATTTATTTATCATATAGAGGGGCTTGAGATACCCTTTATAACCTAACTTTTATAGTCTTTCTATGAAAGACTATGGAGAAAAATTATTTACATTAAAACTGAACAAAAAAGCAAGTAAATACAATGAAAATAATTGACTTATATAATTAAATATTAAACTTATAATTAATAAAATTAAACTTACCATAGTTTTTCCTTTCGCTTTCTTCCAATTCCTCAAAGTCAGGATTCAGAACAGAATAAATTTGCCGCCAGCTATCTCTGGTTTTGTTTTTGTCTTTGTATATTTCTAAAGATCGGTCCCAGATTCCAGGCTTTTCAGCAACAAGGCTGATGAGTAGGTCCATGTCTACGTTGTCAGCACACATGACAGGAACAAAAAATTGGAAACTAGACAGTAACAACAATATTATACTCGACACTGAACGAAAAAAGGGCAACACAACTAGTTGAATCAGGGTTGAATCAGTGTTGCAAACCCTGCAGAAGAAAAATATCGTAGCAGCTACCCTTACAACCCTACCCTTGTAACCTACCCTTGTAACCCTACCCTACCCATTTGTAACTTTACAAATGTTAATAAATAAAGAAGTGGCATGGGTGGGGACAGCGCCGTCCGGCATTTTCGCCGTGTCGTGTGTTCATCTCCATATAGTACAATGCCCTGCTACTGCTTTCCGGCGGCAAAACCGGACGGCGAAGTAGAGAATACCCGGCGATATCGCCGGGTCAATTTCTCGCCGGGCCGGCGTTTTCGCCGGCGTCGCCGGCGTCGTGTGTTCTGCCCCATGCCTTCCTGTGTACTTCTTGCAACCGGACGGCGAAGCTTCGGAAGGCGAAAACGCCGGACGGCGATGTCGCCGGATCGTGTGTCCCTGCACTAAGCAGTTTGGAGTCTGCTCACGAAAGTAGAGATAACACGTCGACCGGACAAATTACAATTCAAGAAGACAGACAAGTGTGTGAGACCATAAAAAACAGAGGACACATCACAGACTACAAGTACTCGAAGTGTCGATGTGTCCTCTGTTTTTCTTGGACTCACACACTTGTCTGTCTTCTCCACTTGTATTCTGTCCGGTCGACGTGTTATCTGTCCTTTCGTGAGCAGACTTTATATTGCGAGGTGTCCCTTGTCCTCTCAGGAAAGGGAACACATCGACTGGACTGATTACAAGTAAAGGAGACAGACAAGTGTGTGAGCCCATAAAAAACAGAGGACACATCACAGAGCTGCTCCCGAGGGGACAAAGAGCACGTCGCAGTGTAAGGTCTGCTCATGAAAGGACAGAGAACACGTCGTCCGAGCAGATTACAAGTAGAGAAGACAGACAAGTGTGTGAGTCCATAAAAAACAGAGGACACGTCATAGACTTGTGGTTGCTCATGAGGGGACAAAGGATACGTAAGCAGTTTGAAGTCTGCTCACGAAAGTAGAGATAACACGTCGACCGGACAGATTACAATTCAAGAAGACAGACAAGTGTGTGAGTCCATAAAAAACAGAGGTTACATCTCAGACTTGTGGATGCTCCCGAGGGGACAAGGGTCATGTCGCAGTATAAAGTCTGTTCACAAATGGACAGAGAACACGTCGTCCGGACAGATTACAAGTCGAGAAGACAGACAAGTGTGTGAGTCCATAGAAAACAGAGGACACATCACAGACTACTCATCGACTACTTGTAGTCTGTGATGTGTCCTCTGTTTTCTATGGACTCACACACTTGTCTGTCTCCTCGACTTGTAATCTGTCCGGTTGACGTGTTATCTGTCCTTTCGTGAGCAGACTTTATACTGCGAAATGTCCCTTGTCCTCTCAGGAACAGCCTCAAGTCTGTGATGTATAAAGTCTGCTCACGAAAGGACAGGGAACACATCGACCGGACTGATTACAAGTCAAGGAGACATACAAGTGTGTAAGTCCATGAAAAACAGAGGACACATCACAGATTTGTGGCTGCTCCCGAGGGGACAAAGAGCACTTTGCAGTATAAAGTCTGCTCATGAAAGCACAGAGAACAAGTCGTCCGGACAGATTACAAGTCGAGAAGACAGACAAGTGTGTGAGTCCATAAAAAACAGATGACACATCACAGACTACAAGTACTCAATGTGTCCTCTGTTTTTCTTGGACTCACACACTTGTCTGTCTTCTCGACTTGTAATCAGTCCGGTCGACGTGTTATCTGTCCTTTCTTGAGCAGACTTCATACTGCGACGTTTCCCTTGTCCTTTCTGGAGCAACCTCAAGTCTGTGATGTGTCCTCTGTTTTTTAAGGACTCACACTCTTGTATTTCTCCTTGACTTGTAATCTGTCCGGTCGACGTGTTATCTGTCCTTTCTTGAGCAGACTTTATACTGCGACGTGTCCCTGTCCTATCAGGAAAGGGAACACATCGACCGGACTGATTACAAGTCAAGGAGACAGACAAGTGTGTGAGTCCATATAAAACAGAGGACACATCACAGATTTGTGGCTGATCCCGAGAGGACAAAGGACACGTCGTAGTATAAAGTCTGCTCAAGAAAGGCCTACCAATTTACCTTTTCAAAAAAATTATGTTTAATCTAAAAATTCCTTGAATCTAATAAAGCTGTAAATATTAGCATACTACAAAAGCCGTGGTTGTAATTCCTCTCGTAGAAATTGAGCAATACTGTAATCAAAATTGAAAAAAAACAATAGGTAGGCCTAATCCAAAGCTCAAGCAACTCAACTTTACACTATATTACTATATTTTTCACAATTATTGAAATACGTTGTTGAATTTGAAAAAGCTAATTTAAAACATGGGTAACCTGCAAATTGGTTAACCAATAACTGAGAATATTAAGAGATCTCAATGATTACTACCCTTGAAATTCATGATGAAGGATAAAAATTGTATTGGTAAAATAAAATAACAACCCTTTATTCGAAAAAGTAGTTATCAGTTGAATTATTAACGTTTATTCATGAAAAATTCCATTCGATATAGGGATTTCAATGTAAACACGGGTTGAAGTGTACGCTTTTGAACAGCTGATCGGCTGTAGGTACTGGCCATGAGTTGAGTAGGCCATGGCCTACATAGTAATACATGTCCGTCCAATGTTTGCTTATTTAGCCTACTTTATATCCATAATATGGACGGGTTATGGGACATAACCATAAAAAGAGTTAATGGACTCTTTGGCCCGGTTGAATTTTAACCTCCATATCTAACCCTCTCAAGTATGAATTTGCTTGAGAAACGTAGAAAAATGCAATGAAAAACTTGAGAATAGAAACGCTCTGAATAACGCTTGAGAACACTTTGAAAACGCTGTAAAATGGCGTATATCTTTGGCATAATTTTGAAGTCCTCTGCAGACAAAATTTCTTGACTCTAGCTGAACTTCTGTACCGAATTTGAACATTTTATCTCAATTGCTTCTTGAAAAATGTGAGAAAACTCAGAAAAACACTAGGGAACGCTAGGAAAGCCCAGTAAAACCGCCCATCTTTAATTCTGAAGTCCTCTCAATACAAAATTTGTAGACCCTTGCTGATCTTCTTTACTAAATTTGAACCTGATCTGTCAATGATTGACAAAATTAGTTATCTTTGGAACTTCTTCAACTCTGTTCTTAGTGCGCCTCTAGTTGGCCAACTATATACATACCAAATTTGAATGTATTTTGTCCAGTAGATTTTTAGTTTTGTTGATTATGGATGAGTGAGTGAGTGAATGAATCTGTGACATTTCGCTTTTATATATAGATAAATGGAATCGGCTTATACATACGGGATAGGAAATACACTATTTGCACATAATCTCTTATGAACTAATGAACTGATTAACTTGCAATTTCACATTAAGATTCTGAATTTACGGAGGATGATTATAGTCCTATATTTTTATTTTTATTCATCAATCAATTCAAATTGATTAATAATTGAAGCAAATTTATTCAATTTGTGATTCAAAGTTCACACAAATAATAAAGGCCTACCAAACAGATCTTTTCCCAAGTGATCATTGGCGTAATTGGTGGCACGGGTAACTTATGATTGGAAGGTTGCTGCTTGAAGACCAATCAAACTATTTTTTTGCGGAGAACTCTAATGAAGATTATCCACGTAATTTTGACAAAATGATAAATATTTATTTTATTTTTTATGTTTCCAGACATTAGGAGATAGCATTTTACAAGTGAAAATTTTCCCCAGTGTAAAGCACGGGTTGCCTGCTAGTATTAAGTAAAGCTTAAAAATGAAGTTTAAATGAGGTGGTCAATAACTGGTGATGAGGAAATTCTAGTTTGAGTGAAGGGATTATTTTCCTAAATCGAAGTAGGCTAAATTTTTTTATCCATTTCATTTGTTTACTTATGCTGCAATTGATTTTGCTGGTGATAAAATGGTTTGGTAATTTGTTAATAGGCCTAAATAAATTACTGTAGTAAAATTTGATGTTACTTATCTAATAAACTAGGTATTTATCTATGTTGTAATTATTTGATGCTCACTTACGAATATTATATAGTGTTATGTGTATTGTGTATACATTTTAATTTCAATTGATGGAATAAAATAATATTCCTTGTGTAGGATTGTCCAAAATGTAGATTGTCTTAGTGTATGGATCTTGAAATATAGTTCTTGAAATATTAGTCTGTTGGGGTAAAGTGTGAGTCTACCCTGTTCTGCTCTGGAGGTTGAATAGTCTTTTTAATTGTTTATTATGTATACATGTGATGAATAATATGATAATAACTCAATGGGGGATGATTTTGTATAAAAACGTCAAATACGGCTTTTGCTCATTATTTAACACTCTTCCGATTCTTATATAAAAATATTTTTCAGGTATGAAAAATGTCATCAATGGAGGTGGTGGAGTGCTTGGATAAGTATCAAAAACTGGAACTGATTCACTACGGGAAGTTTGCTTCTGTTTGTTTTGGAAAGTTGAAAAACAGACCCCATCCTGCGACAGTTGCGATTAAACAAAATTTCAGATTCGGTTTGGCCGAAATCAGAGCCTACAAGATTTGAAAAACTGTGACAAAATTCTAAAAGTCTTCGATATATGCGATAATTACAAAACAATCGTATTGGAGCTATGCATGAGTAGCTTGTATGAATTACTTGGATGTCAATCGCTCTGCTTGCCACAACAGAAAAACGTTATACGTCAATTTTTGAATGCCTTAGAAGCTATCCATTCAAAGAATTTTGTGCACAGAGATGTTAAATCGGCAAATCTCCTGATGACTTTCGACGGAGTATTGAAAATTGCTGACCTGGAAGGGATGCTTGAAAATAACGTCAACATGGCAAATTTCAAAGCTGGTACCCCTGGATTCACCCCACCTGAAGTTCTTATAAGTACCTCAACTTTGGCTGTGAACATCAGTATGGATTTGTGGTCGGCTGGCATAACTCTGTTTGAAATATTGACAAACGTCAGTAAAGACCTTATTGACCATGTCAAAATGTCTGAAATAAGATCTATTACTAATGTTTTCGGATGTGTGCTGGACCATATCTGTCCAGTTTACCTGGTTACGAAGAATACTATGAATGGGCCAAATTTTACGAGGAAAGAAATCTTGCAGACACACTGAGATTACTGATGGCAGAGAACACTCAAGCCGAAATGGATATAATTGAGAAACTTTTGAAAGTGGAGCCGTCTGAGAGAGCTTCAGTCAGTCAACTGCTCGAATCTGATTTTTTTTCTGTTGAGCCCCTTCCGTCTGCATACTTGACAGAGGCCATTGAAGGCTTCATGCGAAATCAAAATATTGAAAGACCACGTAAGTCATAACAATTCTCTTATCCATTCTATTTATAATCAGAGACCCCCTGGGTTGGAGAGCTCGCTCTGGGTTGTATTGATCTTTGTAATCCGCAACTTGTAATAAATACAGTGTTCGTATGGAAACAACTAAAAAATATTCCTTTTACACGGATAATTTGACAGCAGGTTTCATGGGTTATTGAAAAAAACAAATTTTTTGTCGCTCAAAATTTTTGTCCGTCATATGAATCTAACTTCATTTTTTTAATGGAAGGTGGTCATGCAATACATTATTTCCACACATCAATATCACAACTGTACAAGATATTCACATTAGTTAAATATACTTAATAAATCATACAAATGAAATTAAGATAAAGAAAGGAAAAAAGATGTTGTCGAATTCCACTATCATTTCCAATACTAGCTTCCCCCATCTCAGCGCTCCTTGCAATCTTTGCGTTGAAATCTCCCATCACTATTAGTCTTTCTCCTGCTCGTTTTTGTATCATTATACCTTCTAGTCTCTCGTAAAAAAGTTCCATTTCTTCCTCATTACTGTCGGATGTTGGTGCATGTACTTGTATTATCATTAGCTTATTGTTTCCAATTGATATTTTTATGAACGCAATTCTGTCTGATATGGGTTTAAATTCGGTGATCTTATTTTTGTGTTGTTTATTCACAAAAAAAACCAACTCCTCTGTTCCCTCTTGTGGCTGCTGAGTGACAGAAGATATGCCCACTATTTCGCTCTACTACTTCTTCGTAGCTTCTCCTGATTTCAGCTAAGCCTAAAACATCCCATTCGATCTCCTTCATTGCTAGCTCAAGCTCCATAATTTTATCTTCTCCTAGGACAGACCTTGCATTAAATGTGCCTATGTGTATAAGTTTTCCATTTCTAGTTGAACTATTCTTGTTTAATTCCTGAATGAATCCGGTCCTGTGTATTCTTAGTTTTTGCTATGTCTGATTATTTACAGTTTTTTGACATTCCTCTTTTCTTTCTTCTGGTCTCTCAATCAGCTGTTTGTTTTGATGAGTGGATTTTTGCTCATTCACCTTGCTCGCTTCTTCACACGCATTGCTGTGCTTGGTGAGGAAACTCTCTATGCTTCTATTACCTTCCACCCTTCTCCCTTTCCTCCCAGACTGCTTTCCATGGCGACTTTTGCTTTCCTCTTCCTGATTCCTTGGACTCGACTCTTCACTTCTAGGTCGTTTGGCTGATTTGGTCTCTATATTGTCCAGTTCTTCAAGTGAAAATAGTTTCCCATCTACTTCTAGCTTATCCTTTTTCATGATAACCTTTTGACCCTTGCTTTTTAATTTCATGAGATGGGAGAATAAGTTTTTCCTTATTGCTCTGGTTTCTTGAGAAAAATCCTCCTTGATTTGTACATTTTTATAGCGTCTATCATCTTGGAGCCTTCTCTTCTCTCTCAGTATAATTCTTTTTATTGTAATTGAATTCAATTTCACTAACACAGGTGCTCTTTCTTTACTCTTATTTGTTTTCCATAACTCTTTGATATAGTTACCATTTATTTCAGGGACTAGAAACTTGAGAACGTTCATGATCTGATCATTCATTTCAAAATAGCTTCTACTCTGAACTCCATAGATAAGTAAATTAAACTTCCGCTCACTCTCCTCTACAATCTTTACTTTTTCTGCATAGTTTTGTTTCAAGGTATTTATATCTGATTTTATTCCCTCTATTTCATCTTCAAAACGAGAATTCATTGCATCCACTTTGTTGTCTAATGAATCAAGCTTCTCTAATTTATCCAGAATCCTGTCCAATTTCTCCTCTATTTGTGACATATTGTACTCTAGGATGTTAGAATGGTTATATTTTGAATGAAGATATGCTGTTCGATTTTGAAATTCGTCCTAAGGATGGAAGCGCCTTTAATAACTCAATTGTTTGGAGTATAAAATGTTTAAGCTATCTAACTGGTTCGATGAATTTATTTCTAAGATGTTGCGTAGGTCAAGGTAGATAACAGTCTGAAGACAGATAAGCAAGGTGTTGTGATGTAGCTCGACTCAGCGCCTCTATCAACCTCTCTCTCTCTCTGTTGTTCCGTTACTTTCTTTCGTATTTCCCTGTCATTGATCATCTGGTACTTTTTCGGTTTTCATGATTGCTGCAGGTAGTTCAAAGTCCAACTTGCGATCCACCTGTGTTGGAGGTCTCTGCTTTGGCTTCTTCTTTCTAACCTACAATAGTTCAACTTCCATTTTCCAATGTCCAAAGCTCATCACAGGTTGTAATTTACACAAAAAAAATTGATAACTTGTCACTGTTAGTCACTCCTTAAATCTAATAAAGCTATAAATATTAGCATACTACAAAAGCCGTGGTTGTAATTCCTCTCGTAGAAATTGAGCAATACTGTAATCAAAATTGAAAAAAAACAATAGGTAGGCCTAATTCAAAGCTCAAGCAACTCAACTTTACACTATATTACTATATTTTTCACAATTATTGAAATACGTTGTTGAATTTGAAAAAGCTAATTTAAAACATGGGTAACCTACAAATTGGTTAACCAATAACTGAGAATATTAAGAGATCTCAATGATTACTACCCTTGAAATTCATGATGAAGGATAAAAATTGTATTGGTAAAATAAAATAACAACCCTTTATTCGAAAAAGTAGTTATCAGTTGAATTATTAACGTTTATTCATGAAAAATTCCATTCGATATAGGGATTTCAATGTAAACACGGGTTGAAGTGTACGCTTTTGAACAGCTGATCGGCTGTAGGTACTGGCCATGAGTTGAGTAGGCCATGGCCTACATAGTAATACATGTCCGTCCAATGTTTGCTTATTTAGCCTACTTTATTATCCATAATATGGACGGGTTATGGGACATAACCATAAAAAGAGTTAATGGACTCTTTGGCCCGGTTGAATTTTAACCTCCATATCTAACCCTCTCAAGTATGAATTTGCTTGAGAAACGTAGAAAAATGCAATGAAAAACTTGAGAATAGAAACGCTCTGAATAACGCTTGAGAACACTTTGAAAACGCTGTAAAATGGCGTATATCTTTGGCATAATTTTGAATTTCTCTGCAGACAAAATTTCTTGACTCTAGCTGAACTTCTGTACCGAATTTGAACATTTTATCTCAATTGCTTCTTGAAAAATGTGAGAAAACTCAGAAAAACACTAGGGAACGCTAGGAAAGCCCAGTAAAACCGCCCATCTTTAATTCTGAAGTCCTCTCAATAGAAAATTTGTAGACCCCTGCTGATCTTCTTTACTAAATTTGAACCTGATCTGTCAATGATCTTTCTGAAAATATCTTTGGAACTTGTTCAACTCTGTTCTTAGTGCGCCTCTAGTTGGCCAACTATATACATACCAAATTTGAATGTATTTTGTCCAGTAGATTTTTAGTTTTGTTGATTATGGATGAGTGAGTGAGTGAATGAATCTGTGACATTTCGCTTTTATATATAGATAAATGGAATCGGCTTATACATACGGGATAGGGAATACACTATTTGCACATAATCTCTTATGAACTAATGAACTGATTAACTTGCAATTTCACATTAAGATTCTGAATTTACGGAGGATGATTATAGTCCTATATTTTTATATTTATTCATCAATCAATTCAAATTGATTAATAATTGAAGGAAATTTATTCAATTTGTGATTCAAAGTTCACACAAATAATAAAGGCCTACCAAACAGATCTTTTCCCAAGTGATCATTGGCGTAATTGGTGGCACGGGTAACTTATGATTGCATGGTTTCTGCTTGAAGACCAATCAAACTATTTTTTTGCGGAGAAATTTCAACTCTAATGAAGATTATCCATGTAATTTTGACAAAATGATAAATATTTATTTTATTTTTATGTTTCCGGACATTAGGAGATAGCATTTTACAAGTGAAAATTTTCCCCAGTGTAAAGCACGGGTTGCCTGCTAGTATTAATAGTAAAGCTTAAAAATGAAGTTTAAATGAGGTGGTCAATAACTGGTGATGAGGAAATTCTAGTTTGAGTGAAGGGATTATTTTCCTAAATCGAAGTAGGCTAAATTTTTTCTATCCATTTCATTTCTTTACTTATGCTGCAATTGATTTTGCTGGTGATAAAATGGTTTGGTAATTTGTTAATAGGCCTAAACAAATTACTGTAGTAAAATTTGATGTTACTTATCTAATAAACTAGGTATTTATCTATGTTGTAATTATTTGATGCTCACTTACGAATATTATATAGTGTTATGTGTATTGTGTATACATTTTAATTTTAATATTGATGGAATAAAATAATATTCCTTGTGTAGGATTTTCCAAAATGTAGATTGTCTTAGTGTATGGATCTTGAAATATAGTTCTTGAAATATTAGTCTGTTGGGGTAAAGTGTGAGTCTACCCTGTTCTGCTCTGGAGGTTGAATAGTCTTTTTGAATGTTTATTATGTATACATGTGATGAATAATATGATAATAACTCAATGGGGGATGATTTTGTATAAAAACGTCAAATACGGCTTTTGCTCATTATTTAACACTCTTCCGATTCTTATATAAAAATATTTTTCAGGTATGAAAAATGTCATCAATGGAGGTGGTGGAGTGCTTGGAAAAGTATCAAAAACTGGAACTGATTCACTACGGGAAGTTTGCTTCTGTTTGTTTTGGAAAGTTGAAAAACAGACCCCATCCTGCGACAGTTGCGATTAAACAAAATTTCAGATTCGGTTTTGCCGAAATCAGAGCCTACAAAGATTTGAAAAACTGTGACAAAATTCTAAAAGTCTTCGATATATGCGATAATTACAAAACAATCGTATTGGAGCTATGCATGAGTAGCTTGTATGAATTACTTGGATGTCAATCGCTCTGCTTGCCACAACAGAAAAACGTTATACGTCAATTTTTGAATGCCTTAGAAGCTATCCATTCAAAAAATTTTGTGCACAGAGATGTTAAATCGGCAAATCTCCTGATGACTTTCGACGGAGTATTGAAAATTGCTGACCTGGAAGGGATGCTTGAAAATAACGTCAACATGGCAAATTTCAAAGCTGGTACCCCTGGATTCACCCCACCTGAAGTTCTTATAAGTACCTCAACTTTGGCTGTGAACATCAGTATGGATTTGTGGTCGGCTGGCATAACTCTGTTTGAAATATTGACAAACGTCAGTAAAGACCTTATTGACCATGTCAAAATGTCTGAAATAAGATCTATTACTAATGTTTTCGGATGTGTTGCTGGACCATATCTGTCCAGTTTACCTGGTTACGAAGAATACTATGAATGGGCCAAATTTTACGAGGAAAGAAATCTTGCAGACACACTGAGATTACTGATGGCAGAGAACACTCAAGCCGAAATGGATATAATTGAGAAACTTTTGAAAGTGGAGCCGTCTGAGAGAGCTTCAGTCAGTCAACTGCTCGAATCTGATTTTTTTTCTGTTGAGCCCCTTCCGTCTGCAGACTTGACAGAGGCCATTGAAGGCTTCATGCGAAATCAAAATATTGAAAGACCACGTAAGTCATAACAATTCTCTTATCCATTCTTTTTATAATCAGAGACCCCCTGGGTTGGAGAGCTCGCTCATGAAGTGTTGTATTGATCTTTGTAATCCGCAACTTGTAATTATACAGTGTTCGTGAAAATTATGGAAACAACTAAAAATATTCCTTTTACACGGATAATTTGACAGCAGGTTTCATGGGTTATTGAAAAAAAACAAATTTTTTGTCGCTCAAAATTTTTGTCCGTCATATGAATCTAACTTCATTTTTTTAATGGGAAGGTGGTCATGCAATACATTATTTCCACACATCAATATCACAAACTGTACAAAAGATATTCACATTATTTAAATATACTTAATAAATCATACAAAAATGAATAGAATGACTTTTAAAATAGAATAAAACAGTTTTGACTTTTAATATGAAATTACTTTTTTATTTGTTGACGTGGCGAAGTTTGGACAGTTATGTCCACTCTATCAGGACAGTATCGGAAAATAAAGGTCTTAGATAATAAATGTTTTTCAATAAAATAAATTACTTGACTGCTGAAAGAAAATAAATGAATCAGATCAGTAATAATTGGAGTCAAAGATAAATCTGTTGATTTCATATAAATAGTGAATATTATGGATATTAGAAAAAACCTCATATTTAAAAAACCCTGATATCTAATATAATCTTCAAACTGTCTGAAAGTCCTTGGTTTCGCACACAGCACCCTTGTTTTTTTTATTTACTTACTATTTTTTTTTCTAAATAATGGCTGAACATAGGGAAGTGAAACTGCACAAACATTTCTTCCCAATTATTGGAAAGAGCTATAGAAAAATTATAACAATTTCTCAAATTGATGAAGCAAAGAGGCGGCCGTTTAAAATTTTATCTCTTAAATAACAAAAAATCGCTGATTTAAAAAAATTACTAGAATATTTTTTTTAGTGAATTGAATTAGGCCTACAAATCGATTGACACCTAATTCTCCAAGATTGAACGAATATTGAGTGAGATATGGCAGCTCTAGTGATAGGAGACTGGAGGTTTGTTTCCGTGCACGCCAAAGCATGCTACTGAAGTCTGCCTCAATATTGTAACAATCTCCATCTGCTTTGCATGTTATTAGTAAGCAATTTTAGATTATTTCAAACAATAATGGAACTTTACATAACCATCTTGGTCTTGGTTTGATCGCTACAACTGCCATACATCTCACTTAATATTTGTCCAATCTTGGAAAACTAGGAGGTGTTAATCGATTTGTAATTAAATTTAAAAAAATGTTATTCTTGTAGGTAATTTTTTGTAAAATATACAGTTTTTTAGGTTATTTAGTGAATAACATTTTAAATGGCTGCAATTTTGTTTTATGAATTTGGAAAAATTCAATTCATAATTTTTTGTAGCTCTGTCTAGTTGTCATAAATGTTTGTGCAAAGTTTCTGTAGAGACGATCCAATAAATATTCAAGTACTTTTTGTTACAGCAATATAACAAGTCTTATAACTTATAAATAATTTAATTTAACTTCAATCATTTCATTCTGGTTTTAAAAGAAGGTTATTTTTAATTGTATGATAGTGGCTTTTGCTGGTTCTGACTCTACAATTTCTGTTGAATATCAGATAGGCCTGAAAACTACATTATTATTACCTATATATATAGACGATACATAATAAATAATTAATAAAAACAATATAAAAATCGTGTAGTGCCCTTTTTATAACTTTAAAATAGTTCAACGACTAGTTTAAACCCTAACTTAGGTCATTTTCAACTTGAAACTACTTGAACTATTTTAAAGTTTTGCAAAATAATGGGTAATACTAAAAGATTTTTATATTGTTTTTATTAATTCGTTCAAAAGTAGACCATGTAACTAAAGTGTTTTTATAATAAATAATGTACATTTTTTGTAAATATGATTTTTTTGTTTTCAGCACAACACGACGAACCTGAAATAGATTGGGATAATATTGTACTTCCAGATGAAGACCCACTCAGTCGTAAGTTTTTATTAACATTTTTCATTGTTTATGCTTAGCCTACTCATGTTATGCTTATTTTGTTCATAAAGATAATTCGAGAATCATTCCAAAAGCTCATCATTCTAATTCCAATAATGATATGTTACAATAATATTCTAAGATAGATTTATCATGTGTAAATTAATGTTATAACTAGAATATATATGTATATACAGGATGTCCCACCAAATTTGTAACAGCCGTTGACCATAGATTCGACTCGACATTTCTGACAAAAAATGTTCAGTAAACTTTTTTCCTATCGACCTTAGTTTTCGAGATATATTTCGATTTTTCTATATTTTCGGAATATGCTTACTTCCGGTCATTAAATACTCAATAACTCGAAAACTACTGGTCGAATTTCAATTTCAAGGGTACTGTTGGAAAAGAGAATCACATTTCAAACAAGATTAATCGAATTTTATTTGTTGTAAGATATTTTGTAGTTTTTTATTAGGGCTTAAACTTGAAAAAAAAATTCTCTTCTTCAAATTCAAAGTGAAATTTCAAACCGTTTTTCTCGGTTTTTCTTCAGGTGATTATAATGGTTTCATTATAATTTGCATTATTTTCTGTAGCATATAGCCTAAATCCTATATAAAATATTAATCATACTTTTACAAGATCCAACAAAATTTATTCAAAGAATAATAATTCAAAGTAGACAAAATGAATGACAGAATCAAAAATACTGATGGCAATAATTTAGATGATAATCAAGTTACATGTCATGCTCACTGCTTGCAGTAATTCTAAATAGCCTCCATTTCTTTTTGTGCAACTTCTGCTGCCGTTTATCAAACTTCGATTTGCCCGTCTCACTTCGTTGAGCCGTCTCTTCATTACTTTAATCGTCAATCGAATTCTGAGAATCAGTTCCTCCCTGTTCTCTACAGGTTCTCTGTCAACTTTATACTTTTCACAACCCCCCAAAAGTAGAAGTCTATTGGAGTAAGATCAGGTGAGCGTGGTGGCCAACTTACGGGTCCACCTCGGCCAATCCACCGCCTAATTGTTATCAAGCCACCCACAGACGTTTGTAGCATAATGAGGGAGGCAGCCATCCAACTGGAGCCACATATTCTGCCTCAAATTGAGAGGCACGTCTTCCATCAATTCGTGAAGCTCATTGGCCACAAAGTCCATAAAAACTTCACCATTTATTCTTGCAGGGAAAATGAAAGGTCCATGTATGTGGAAAAGTTATTGTGGAAATTTACAGCACCAGCTCTTGTGAACGTACTTTTATCTGTGATCTGTTCATAAAATGTTTGATTTACAATCTTGTGCTAATATCCAACGGCAAAACTGCATCCTTGAAACAGTATCAGGTTCATTCAACTCTTGAAATGGGTATCATGAAATGGTCGAAAGTTGTTTTTCAATATTCTTTGAAATATCATTCTTGAAACATTCAACATCCCAGCTGCCCGCAGGATGCTGGATCGAGGATTCTGCTCGAAATACTTCAGAATAAGATTCTCAAAAGCTTCAGAATTTAAGACGGGCCTCTCGTATCTTGAAACTGTTCCTAGACCCTTACTACCTTGATATCTGTCAATCTTAAAAACGGGTTATGAGATGGGTGCTTTCGGTCAAGAAAACGTTTCCTGCATACTCTCACTGACTCTTGAATTGCATCCACTCTCTCCATACACCAATAACATGTTCAAGTACTCAATCAAGGTAAATTTCATGATAATGAACGCGAATACTTCTCTACTAGCCAAAGTTGATACATATCATGCCAATTGACTGGAAAGCACACTGAAAACTATACTGAAAATAGGCTGAAACATACACTTATTGTTATTTCATTCAGGATTTATAGTACAGGAAATAATGCAAGTTATTGAAAAAGTCATATCATTGTAGAATGTTGAAATGTTGATTAAACCTTGTGAATATTGTCAGAGAGAAATCAGGTGATTTCACCCTAGGATCACCACTTGATGAATGCTGTTTGTGGATTTCCTCATTTCGAAGGTGTTCATACCAGATATTAGCAGTTTTGAACACTTTATCATGGAACTTACCACTTCTAATTTATACTCATTCGAAAGCTTATGGAATGGAGAAGTTTTTGAAATATTGAAACAATTATAATCATCCGGAGAAAAACCGAGAAAAAACGGTTTGAAATTTCACTTTGAATTTGAAGAAGAGCATTTTTCCAAGTTCAAGCCCTAATAAAAAACTACAAAATATCTTACAACAAATAAAATTACATTAAACTTGTTTGAAATGTTTTTCTCTTTCCAACAATACCCTTGAAATTGAAATTCGACCAGTAGTTTTCGAGTTATTGAGTATTTAATGACCGGAAGTAGGCATATTCTGAAAATATAGAAAAATCTATATAGGTATCTCGAAAACTAAGGTCTATAGGAAAAAAGATTAATGTACATTTTTTGTCAGAAATGTCGAGTCGAATCTATGGTCAACGGCTGTTACAACCTTGGTGGGACACCCTGTATATACATAATAAATAATTAATAAAAACAATATAAAAATCTTGCAGTACCTTTTTTTTAAACTTTAAAATAGTTCAACGACTAGTCTAAACCCTAACTTAGGTCATTTTCAACTTGAAACTACTTGAACTATTTTAAAGTTTTGCAAAATAATGGGTAATACTAGAAGATTTTTATATTGTTTTTATTAATTTGTTCAAAAGTAGACCATGTAACTAAAGTGTTTTTATAATAAATAATGTACATTTTTTGTAAATATGATTTTTTTGCTTTCAGCACCACACGACGATACACCATCAAACGACGATACATTCCTCGATTGGAAAAATATTGCACTTCCAGATTAAGGCCTACTCAGTCGTAAGTTTTTATTAATATTTTTCATTGTTTATGCTTATCCTACTCATGTTATGCTTATTTTGTTCATAAAGATAATTCGATAATCATTCCAAAAGCTCATCATTCTAATTCCAATAACGATATGTTACAATAATATTCTAAGATAGATTTGTCATGTGCAAATTAATGTTATAACTAGAATGGTGAGGTGAAAAAATGCTCATTAATATTCTATTGTAACTCATCTATTGAACATACTCGCCTTGAATTATCATTATTATAATTCATTGAATTATAATTATATTTTCTCAAATAGATTTAGACCATAACAATATATTTAATTACTGTAGTCCTATCCAAATTATTATAGAAATTCAAAGTACTCATTATATGAAACAAAACAAAGAAAAAACACATTCCATTCATAGAGTATAATTCCAATCATTTGGCAAGTCATATTATCAATCACAGGAGCTATATTTGGCAGGAATTGAATTGAATTGCCTTTTATTTGAAATTAATTTCTTCATTGCACTGTTGTTGTTCAGAGTATAATTCTTATTGATAAGTAGATTATGATGAATTTAGCATTTGAAAATAGTTTCAAAATGTTGGAAAGTTTTATGTCTTAAATAAGTAGCGTAATACTTCTGTTCAGTTTATCACCATCTTTTATATTGAAACTTGTTACAGAATGACTTGCTATAACTAGGTACATAAATTATTTTGCTATCAATAAATAAACTAATTTACAATCATATTTATCCTTATCATGTGGTATATGGTATATGCAACCTCCCGCTCTAATCGAATTGCTCCATCTGCTCGCAATGTCTTTTGAATACTTCATATTGTGTCCTTACAGGTGTATACTTTTCAAATAGTTTTGCCAATTATTGCTGGCATCCACTTTATCTGAACTGCCAAAGTAAATCTCATTAACACCTTTTTGAAAAAAAACTTTTGATTTCCTTCTC